>NC_050463.1:12998853-13298853 GCF_903995425.1 Onychomys torridus
CATCCAATCCCAAAATATGTAACTCTCTGCATGTAAACCTTTCCTATATAAACCCCTTCAAATGAGTGCTCCGGGGCGTCCTCCTCCACCTGCTATGTTGTGTGTTTGGAATATGGACCAAGCCCCAGGCTTACTTTGTTATTAAAAAACCTCTGTGTGCTTGCATTGAATATTGGCTCTTTGGTGGTCTTGCTTGGGGGTCTTGTGACCTGGGTACAACACCGTAAAGTCAATCTTAGTCAATGAGAGTCCCAAGGCAATGGGCAAGTGCTGCTGCTTTTGTTTCCATGTTAGGCAGTGTTTAGATGCACCTCTTTAAATCTCTCGGTATCCTTCATGTGTGAATATAAGTCATTGTAGCAGTTAACTACCCGATGAAGCATTGCTGTAGGACCTTTTCCAACATCCATGCACATGGTCCTTCACACTCAGAACTGTTTCTTTGGCTCATATTCTCAAAAGCACTATATATAAAATTTTTTCTTAACCTTGACTTTTATGAGAAATTATACTAAGGCAGTTGGTATTAAAATATAAATAATGCTCAGAAAATAACAGAATGCAATTCTGAACAGTGTGGTTCTTTTTTTTTTTTTTTTTTCCATTTAATCAACAGGCTGCTAATTGTCATGCAGAGTTCTTGGTAAGTCAGACACTATGCCTATCCTTGTGGGTCTACAGAGATGAAGGAAACACATACTAATTTCACAGTGGCTTGATGTCCAGCAAGTGCAATGATATCCCAAATACATAAAGAACTTTAAAACTTAATAAAAGCATTCAGTTTAAAAATAAGCAAATTATCTGAATAGACATTTCCCTCAAGAAAAAATATAAATATTTGAAAAATGGTCAGCTCAGATACAGGTCAGAGAAGTCAGAAGAATAGGTACAGGCCATGCCACCCAGAAAAACTGATCACACCAGCCAGAAGAATAGACAGGCAAACTCGGTCAAAGACTCCCTGCTAGACCAACCACTCCAGCTGCCAGAAATCCAGGCCACAGTGACCAGAAGACTAAAGAGGAAACAGAAACTGAGGAACAAAATACCCACACAACAAAGATGAACTCAGAAATCAGCACCTAGACCTATAATCACCCCAAACCCAGATGCCTACATGCCAGTGTAAGAACACAATCAACAAATCAACAACAGCCAAAGCAATGTCACCAGCAGAGCCCAGCTATCCTACACAACAAGCCCTGAATATTCCAATGCAGCTGAAGTACAAGTAAACGATCATAAAACCAATATTATGAAGATGATAGTATTCTTAAAAAGGATATGAATAAATCCATTAAAGGAATCCAGAAAAACACAGACAAGCAATTGGAGAAAATGAATAAATCCATAAAGAAAGCCAAGAAAAAAAAGTAGTTGAAGGAAACAAATAAAACTGTTTAAGACATGAAAAATGGAAATAGAATCAATAAGGAAACCACCAGATGAGGGAATTCTGGAAAATCTAGGTAAGCACAGGAACTACAGAATCAAGCATCAGCAACATAATACAAGAGATGGAAGAGAGTCACAGGCATTGAAGGTACACTCACAGCACTCAACGCCTTCATGAAGTATTTGAAAAGATCTCATACAAGTGACTCAACAGCAAACCTGAACTCTCTAGAACAGAAGAAGTAAACACATCCAAGAGGAGTAATAATCAAACTGAGGACTGAAATCAATAAAATAGAAACACAGAGAACAATACAAAGAGTCAATGAAACACAGACTAGGTTCATTAAGAAATATCAACAAAATAAAAAAACCTCTTATCCAAACTAACTAAAAGACAGAGAAAATATCCAAATTAATAAAATCAGAAACTAAAAGGGAAACATAACATAAGAAAGCCTAGGAATTTCAAAGAATAATTATGTCATGATTTAAAAAATGTACTCCACAAAATTGGGAAATCTAAAAGAAATGAACAATTTTCTTGATAGATACCACTTACCAAAGCTAAATTAAGATTAGATAAACAATATAAGTAGGCCTACAACCCTTAAGGAAATAGAAGCAGTCATTAAAAGCCTCCCAACCAAAAATAGCTCAGGGCCAGGCAGTTTTAGGGCAGAATTCTACCAGACTTTCAAAGAAGAGGTCAATACTCCTCAAACTACTCCACAAAATAGAAACAGAAGGAAGATTGCTAAATTCGTTTTTATGAGATCTGGTATTCAAACTACATAAAGATTCAACAAATAAAGAGAATTAAAGACCAGTTTCCCTCATGAACAATGATTCGAAAATACTCAATAAAATACTCACAAACCAAATCCAAGAATATATCAGAAAGATTGTCCATGGCCAGGTGGTGATTAAGGGCATACGCCTTTAATCTCAGCACTCGGGAGGCAGAGGCAGGCAGATCTCTGTGAGTTCGAAGACACAGGAAAGGTGTAAAGCTACACAGAAAAACCCAGTCTCAAAATAAATAAATAAATAAATAAAACAAAAAACAAACAAACAAAAAAAGATTGTCCACAATGATCAAGTAGGCTTTATCCCAGAGATGAAGGGATTGTTCAATATACAAAAATATGTCAATGTAATCCACCATACAAACAAACTGAAAACAAAAACAAAATCTCCACATGGTCATTTCATTAGATACGGGAAAAAACCTTTAACAAAATCCAACATCCCTTCATGATAATAGTCTTGGAGAGATCAGGGATACAAGGGACATACCTAAACATAATAAAGGCAATTTACTGCAAGCCAATAGCCAATAGGAAATTAAATGGAGAGAAACTCAAAGCAATTCCACTAAAATCAGGAACAAGACAAAGCTTTCCACTCTCTCCATATCTATTCAGTATAGTACTTGAAGTGTTAGCTAGAGCAATAAAACAAATAAAGGAGATACAAATTGGAAAGGAGTAAGTCAAACTGTTGCTATTTGCAGATAATATGACTATATATATATCCCATACCAAAATTCTACCATGGAACTTCTACAGTGTGGGGGTCCCTGAACCTAAGTCCATATTCAGGGCACCATCTGTGGGAGGCCAGCTCCCACCTTTTTAAAGGGTTCCTATGAGGAGGAGAGAGGAATAAAGAATTTGTAGCTAGAAAGATAATAGAGATGAGATGGACAGAAACACAAGATAGCTTCAAGAGGATCTGGGTCAATACCCAATGGTCCCTTCTGTCTCTTCAAAGGGGCTTTTTATAATAATGCTGAGGGATGGGACAAAAGACCTTCCCCTTGATAGAGCAAAGCATACCACACAGCCAAGGGCAGACCCTTTCAAACAACTGATAACCAAGCATATAGTCATGTTATCCCCTTATGTAACCCTGCTGAGTAAAGCAAGCTCAGATCGCACCTCTGTGGCTCCCACACTACAGCTGATAAACATCTTCAGCAATGTGGTTGGATACAAGATTAACTAAAAGAAGAAAATCAGGAGCCCTCCTATATACAAAGGACAAATGGGCTGAGAATGAAATCAGGGAAACAACAACCTTCAGAATAGCCACAAATATTATAAAATATCTCATGGTAACTCTAACCAAGCAAGTGAAAGACTTGTATGACAATAATTTCAGCTATTAAAAAAAATGACAGCCAGGCGGTTGGTGGTGCACACCTTTAATCCCAGCACTCGGGAGGTAGAGCCAGGTGGATCTCTGAGTTCCAGGCCAGCCTGGGCTACCAAGTGAGTTCCAGGAAAGATGCAAAGCTACACAGAGAAACCCTGTCTCAAAAACAAAAACAAAAGCAAAAAAAAAAAAAAAAACCCTCCCCCAAAAATGACATCATGAAATTTGCAGGCAAGTGGATGGAACTAGAAATGAGTGAGGTATTCCAGCCTCAGAAAGACAAACATGGTATGTACTCATTTATAAGTGGATATTAGCGGTAAAGTAAAAGATAATCATGCTACAATCCACAGACCCAAGGAGGCTAAGTAACAAGGATGGCTCAAGTGGGGACATATGGATCTCTCTGACAAGGGGAAATAGAACGTATTTTTCAGGTAGACTGGGAAAACAGGAGGGAGCAGGTGCAGGGGGTGAGGGAGCACTGTGAGAAAGGACTAGAATTTGGTTGGGGGCGTTTCTGGGATGGATTAGAAACTGAGTGCAATGGAAACTCCCTGGAATCTCTGAGGGTGACCCTAGTGAAGACCCCTTGTAATGGGGCATAAGGAGCCTGAAGCAGCCATCTTCTACAACCAGCAAATGCCGCCAGTGGAGAGACTGGGACACAAACCCAGCCACAGAAACTTCTACCTTTACTTTACCTCCATGCAAGATGTGCTGGGGGTAAAGATGGAGTGCCCATCCAGTGTCTGCTCCAGCTTGAGACCCCTGCCACAATGGCGATCCCACAGTTGACACTGACTAGCATGCCAGGATCCAGAGGCTGAATAGCCCAAGGATGCAGGACAGAACCAAACAGGACTGGCAAACAAACAAACAAAAAACATTGAAATGATTCCTAATGAAATTCTAGAGTCTATCATAATCATCATCAGAGGGTTTCATCCCGTAATTAATAGGAGCATATGCAGAGAAACACAGCTTAATATTAGGCAGAGCTTGGGGTATCACGATAAAGTGGAGGAGAAGATTGTAGGAGCCAGAGGGGTCAAGGATACCAGATGAACACATCCTACAGAATCAACTAACCAGTCCTCATAGGGTTCATAGAGACTATATGGGTCTGACCTAGGTCATATATTTATTTATATATGTTATGTGAAAGACCCTAGACCCCTGGGATACTGTCGTCTGTGGGAGGGCACCCCAGAAACCAAGATTCCAAACCAGCAGATGCAACATGCATGAGGGATGTATTCAGTGCTGGCGAAAGCGGGCTCCCTGCCCTGGTCAGTCAGAGAGCCCCAAGCAGCAGTTACAAGCATTTTTAAAGGCAGAAACTACAAAATTAGCATAAGATACCAGGTGCCCCGGGTTTGGCCCAATTTAAAAATCATCATATATTTCAGCAATCATTTTGTTACGTGGGAAATTTTGTAACATTCGTCATAAACTGGTTGGCTCCGGGGAGATCTAGGAGGAGCGGTTACTCTGGAGGGGAGTTCGCATAGTTACAGGCTTATGATTGGCTGACATTTGACCTAGTTTGCTGGACTCGCCAGATGGTCCTTATCTTGGGTCCCATTTGGGGAATTTTTAAACAGAGACTTACTATTATTTTTTATCTATAATTACAGACCCAAGGCCGGCATCTGGACTCTGAAACTTTTTACTTATTTCCAGGGAGGGGATGGTTCAGTGTCTAACGCAAGCAAGTTTACAGAAGCAAAGTCGGCAATTTGCAATTGTAAAATGTATCTCTAATTTTTGTTTCTCATTATGGTTGTGCAGCTTAGTGTTCTTGTGGGCCACCTAACAGTGGGATCAGGGGCTATCTCTGACTCTTGCTTACTTTTGGTACTCTTTTCCTCCAAATGGGTGGCATCAACCAGCCTTGATATGAGAGGATGTGCCTTGTTATGGCATTTTTCTTGATATCCCTGGGAGGCCTGCTCTTTTCTGAAAGGAAACAGAGGAGTAGTGGATCTAGAGGAGAAGTGGGGGTAGGGGCTGCAGGAGAGGAAGGAGGAGACTCTGTGTTCAGGATGTAATATATGAGATAACAATAAATAAATTAATTAATTTTTAAAATATTCAGTATTATTAGCTATTAGAGATATGAAAAAGACAAATTATGATGACATAACATTGCATTCTAATTTGACTGGCTACTATTAAGATAACGAAAATATAAGAAATGTTAGCAAAGATACATGCACTATTAGTAGGAATTTGTATGGTTGCTATGGAAAAATATATTTACTTAAAAACAAAAGATAGAACTTTAAGATTATCTAGCTCTAACACTACTAGAAATATACCTAAAAAGTGAATCAATCCTCAAAAAGAGGTAACTGTATGCCCACGTTTATTGTGTAATAGCTAAGGTGTAGGACCAGCCTATGTATCCTTCAATAGGTGAATGAATAAAGAACAATAAAATAGATATGCATGTATATGGTTATTTGTTATTTATCCCTTAAAAAGAATGAAATCTTATGATTTGCAGCAAATAAATAGAACTCAACCATATCACGTTAAGCAAAATAGACCCAACACAGAAAGAAAGCATGATATATTCTTTCTCATACATAGAAACAAGAAGCCCTGACTGTAAAGTAAAGCAATAGTTGGTAGGAACTTGGAAACATAAAAGGGCGGCAGGAAGTAGGGCAAGGATGAAAGATGGCTGGGTGAATATGGCAGTGTACACTGTGTACATGTGTGTAAATATCACAGTAAATTCATATATGTTAATACAAATGTATATTTTCAAAACATTTCTTAAAAAGTTAGAGCATGTTCAAAGAACATACAACAGGGTCCCTGACATGGAAATGCAAATAGCCTTCTTCGGGCAAGTAAAATCATCAGTGAACTGTGAAGGATAACAGGGATGATAGATGGAAGGCTACACAGATTTGAGGGCACTGAAACATTGACTATCACGTGAGAAGTCCATAAGGAAAAGGAAGTGTGACATTAAAGCTTTTCAATTAGTCATTTGGAGATAAGGACACATGTACGGTAGTCTTCTTCTAAAATAAATAATCAAATTTCGTCATATGTGATAATAGTTACATTTATCTGGGTGGAAACAATCTAGGTAGCCAATAGGATGGCATGAATTTAATCTTTTTACTCTAGTTTTACTTATAACCTTCAGTTTGGGGGATGCTTACCATAGGCCTTTGCTCTTAAGTTTTATGGTTACTATTATCATTTGAATTTTCCGTGAGAGAAAAGTTAGATTTAGACACACTAGAAGGTGCTTTGACTTAGAAGTCAAAGTTTACGAATTACGTAATATGAGCCTAGGTCTGAATGACATAATTTGTCTTCCATAGACAAATTAGGGACTAATAAAGAAATAACCTGGTTGGCAAATAATTCTAACCCAGAATGATCATACTGAGTGTGAGACACTTGCGTAGTGAGAAATGGGAACCATCAGGAGCAAGGACAGCAGAGACAGGAATTTGACGACAGTTCCAGAACCACTTGTGGTGGCTCAGGACACCAACTTTGGAAGTACAGTTCACACAGAACAAGAAATTGAAGTACTTCTTTCTCTTCGCTGCTTTTCCCCAGATTCCAAAGATGTATCCTATCTCGGTGCTGTCTCAGAGTTCCAGGCTTGCCTTTTGTGTCAGTTTCAGTTCTGACCTGCTTTGAGCCTTCCAACACAGCATCCATCTCCCAGACAGCCCAGAAGCTCCAGCATACCAGAGCTTGGCCCTGTTACTGCCTCTTCACTGGCGGAGCCTCTTCCTTGGCCACACAGGTAGAAAGGCATGCCCATGTTTTGCTCCTTTGACTTATGGAAGAGTGGCCCTGGCTTCCCTTTGCTGAGCTACGGGTCAGGCTTCACTGAGCAGCAACTTGGCACGGAGAGGGAATTCAGCAGCTGTGGGGAAGAGATTCTAAGGCCATATTCATGTTTATCATCTTTCTATCCAAGGCCCACAGACCTGGTTGCAGCTGCAAATGAAATAAACCCAAAAGGCTTATTCTTCATAATTCCGACAGAAACTGGTGTGTTCTCTAAATGGAGGTGAAATAACAAGACAAAGGTCTCAGCCTTGAGCTCTGAGTCATGGTGCCCCTGCATCCTCACCACTCACCTCCTTGTCTTCTGTAAGGATTCTTTTCCTCTCTGCTTCAGTCTTTCTCTCCACACTAAAACCCACCTTCATCATGGTGATGTTAACTTGTACCCTACCAACCAGGGACTCAGAGTCCAGGAAGGTAAGTCATTTTCACAAGGTTATCAAAATGTTGCAAATCCTCACCACCTGTGACACATCACGTATGCTCCAGACCCTCCATCACTCATGCCTTGCTTTCTCCAGCAAGGTTCATGTCTATGAGACTTTGACTGTGGTCTTTTGTATTAATGTCGTCATCTGCCTTACCCCTGACACACTTATCTTTGATTCTTTTGACTAAAGTATCTGGTGCAAACAGCTGTCTTTATACTTTTTGCAATTGTTTTATTGTAATAAAAGCACTTAATATGAAATTGCTCACAACTTTTAAGTGCACAATGCAGTGCTGTTACTTGTAGACCTAACGTTGTATGGTCAATTTCCAGATCTTGGGCATCATGTATAGATAAAACTCTATTATCCTTAATTATCAGCATCACATTTGTCTTTGTCCCATTCCCAATCACTGGTAACTATTTCTCTAATCTCTATGCCTACGAATTTGACTATTCACATACTGTTTTTAGGTGGATTTATGAAGTGTTCGTCATTCTGTAATGGCTCATTTTACCAGGCAAGGTTCATAATTTGGATACTTAGAGCAGGATTTCATTTCTAAGGCTAAATATCACTCCACCATATTCATATAACACATTTCTGTTCATTCACAGGTTTTCCTATGGGTCATTTCCACATCTTAGACATCCTGAATAGGAATTCAGTGGACAATGAAGAGCTCATAGCTTTACGAGACACTGATTTCTGTTCTTTGGAAAAATCACAGAAGCAGGATTGGTAAGTTTCATCTGACTTTCAACATGTCCTCTTTTTTTGTATAGCAGAAAGAACTATTGAAAATAAACTAGAGGAAATTACATAGGGAATCTACGGTCTTTAAAAAGTAGTTGAATATGTTCTTTACACCCAGGTTTATAGTGATGAGGCTAAATTAGGGATAGTGGCTTGTTTACAGTATAACAGTTCAACCCAGAACATCTTCTCAGCCTACAGCAATCTGTAGACTTTGAAATGCTGGGCACTGCACAGGGAATGTCAGCGGTTTGTTTTTGCTACAAACATTTACTGACCAAATATATACTAGGTTCCAGAGTCAGACGTGGACAGAATAAAGCAAGTACCTGGACCACATATTTTCTTTTATAAAATTTTCATGAAGGTCCATGAGACAAGAGTAGGATAATAAATTAATAGAAAATGTTTGATGGTGGTAAGACTACTATGAAGAAATGGAAACAAGGTAATACTAAAGCAGAAGCAGAAACATGTGGACTGGCCAGATGGCACAGTAAGGACTGAAGTTCAATCCCCAGGACACACTTGATAGAAGGAAAGAAACAACTCCTAGAATTTTCCTCTGACCCCAGCATCTGTACTGTAACATGTGCATGGCTACACACACACACAGACATACACACACACCCACAGACACACACATACACACAGAGAGAGACACACACATGCATGCACACATACACACATATACTCTTGCATATATGCAAACACACCACATGCACCTGCCACAAAACAGACATACCAATAAATAAGTTATTTTTTTTAGAAAGAAGAGAAATACTATAAATTGGGTAGCAGTAATAAATCTATATTCTGTATTAAAAGGTGATGTAAAACTAAAAAAGAGCAACTATGTGATTGAATTATTCTACTCAAGTATACATGTGTGAAGGAATCTATGTTAGGAAATTATTGAGACACAAATGTATCCATGTTTATTGTGGTATTACTCATAATAATGAAGACTTGTTACTAACCTGTCAGCAGGTGAAGGGGTAAATAAAATGACAGACAAACAAATGGACAAATGACAGAAAAATAGAGATAGATGACATATAGATAGAGACAGATGATAGATAGATAGGTAGATAGATATAGATGATAGGTAGATATGCAGATAGATGATAGATAGATAGGTAGATAGATAAGAACAAAACTATGTCATTCTCAAACAAATTAAAGGAACTGGAGATCACTTTGTTGAAAGAAGTTTGATCAAGAAAGACAAATGTTGCATTTTTTAATGCAGAGGCAATCTCTCTCCCTCTCTCTCTCTCTCTCTCTCTCTCTCTCTCTCTATCACACACATGTGAATTAGTAAGTTAATGTTATCAAAGTAAAAAGAGGAAGAGAGAGAAGGAAGAAGACAAGAGAGGGTTATGGCACAGTGAATAGCAGGAGCAAGCAAAATGCAATGATACAGACGCATGAAGAAATCCATTGTTTTGTACTCAATATATTTTTAATTCAGGAAATATGTTAAATAGTCATTAATGGCAAAATGAACCACACTGTATATGAAAACAGTTAGAAATGGACAGATGTCATTTATGAAATTCTTAATGTGTTCTGTCTACTATTCTAAGTGTTTTAAGCATATCAACCTCTATAAATTTCCCCAAACTTTGGACAGCAATTGGTCATTGTAAAAAGTTGATGCTGAAAGATATTTAATTACTTGACAAATCCTGACAGAGTAACAGTCTCACAGACCAGACCTAGCCTACTGTCTCCAAGGCCCAGATTCTTTCCCAAAATATTTTTGGTGTCTCAAGATAAAAGTCAAAATGGCACCAGTAGAGAAATCCAATGGCAAGAATGTGCTTCAAGGACTTAGGTAATAAATCTAGTGGAAATGAATTATCATGAAGCTAGAGAAGGATACATGGGTCTTGTCATATAGGACCCTATATGACAGAGAAAGGCTGTAGTTTTTTGTTATTGTTTTGCATCATTAAACAAATATTACATAGCATAAACTAACATGACACATCTTAAATTAATTTTCCACAATGAAGGCATGTGACTTTTAAGTGAGATTGGAGACAAAGGGTAAGGAGAGACAAAGCAGGACAGGACCATCTGTCTTAGACCTTGCTTTCATGTGTATAGTTGTCGGAAGTGAAAATGGCTTAAGTCTTATAAGATGCTTAGTGACTTCTACGGAAATAAAGGGACTGGTCACCTGATATCACACAACCTTGTTAATTAGAAAAGAAAAAAGCTAACGCTAATTAGGAAACAAAGAGGAATGTCATCACTTACTTGATCTTAACAGCAATGTACACACACACACACACACACACACACACACACACACTCCTGCCACTTTAATTTCCAGGGTGATTTTAGAACCTGACCCTGTTTTTATTCATTTCACCTGTGGTTATCTCTATGGAAAGCACAAAAGTAAAAAAGTTCCTTCTTCCTCACTTCATATATCTACTCATTTTCTTAATAATAGAATATTTGGGAGGCCCTAAGTGTACAAAAAAACTTTTGGCATTTCTAACACTTACATTGGTCTTGATGATCATTTTTTTTTCTTTTTGCTACTATGTGACATCTATTAGAAACTTCAGCTCTGGTACTTATTTTATCCAAGATTTCCCTCCCTAATATTAAGCAAATATCCATTAATCAATTCATGGGTCTATAAAATTTATTTTGAGATATCCAGACATATAAAAACAGGCACTATGAAACAAATCCTCTGATTACAAACTCTTATATTTAGGAGGATGATAACATATCAACTCCAAAGCTTTTTTTTTTTTTTTTTTTTTCCCGAGACAGGGTTTCTCTGTGTAGCTTTGCGCCTTTCCTGGGACTCACTTAGTAGCCCAGGCTGGCCTTAAACTCACAAAGTTTTGCCTGGCTCTGCCTCCCGAGTGCTGGGATTAAAGGCGTGCGCCACCACTGCCTGGCTCAACTCCAAAGCTTTTAAATGATATTTTGAGGTAAAAAAAAAATCGTACAAAATGTGTCATACACTGTTATCACGCACACGCGTGTGCGTGCGCGCGCACACACACACACACAAAATGAAGTTTCACTAGGAACTTGTATTTAATACTGCCACAGTTACCTTTCATCTTTTATGACTACTTTGTCAAGACATGAGAATGATATTAATATGATGTATAATTGTATGAAATTAATGATACAACTATTTTTAGTCTTTATATGGTCTTAAAGGTCATAGTAGTAAGGCTTAATATTGGCTCAAGAATAGTTTCAAAGAAACTACAGATGGTTCACAGGAGAAGGGAATGTCGTTCATGTTATTTCCCAATAGAACATCAAAATCTGATACTGAATTTATGTAAATGCTGAGGAGAGCACAGACACCCAAAGGGTTTTCTCTACTAAACACAACCTAGAAGTTCTTTTAAAGCATCCTTCTATCATTTAACTAAGGATTCGGGGGGTGAAAACATGTCCAAGAAGAAATACTGGTTGAGAATTAGAATCATATGGTTCTATTTCTAAGTTTCTAGGCAAATAATTCACTCTGGATTTCAATATTTATTTACACACAAAATGAGGAGTATAATATACAAAGGTTAAAACAGGCTATGTTTAATTGGAGTGTTTGTAATAATCTCAAAGATCACATTTAGATCAAAACATTTCTGTTTTAAAATTAATGCTAGTATTCTGGGGTAAACAAGAGCTGAACTGTTCAACCTTCTGGCTTATCCAAGTTGGCTGAAGGCAGGTCGTGGTGAACTTGACCTGTGCTGGGCTTCATAAAACCCATTTCACTCGGAATATCTTTAAAATTAATACTGTATATCCCTTTGCATATCTTTAAACTGAAGTTAATTGGGGAGAAAGGGCTGGTGTTATCCACTTCCTGAACTCCCTGCTAACCTTTGCTGCTTGATGAGTATTAAGGAGACAAACATCCAGAACTCTACATATTAACATATGATCGGTACTGTGAAGCTTTCAGATAATAAGCTAATTGTACATTCAGCTGAGAACTTCTGCATGCAATTGTCTCTAAGGGATCAGCCAATTGAAGCTGATGCTAACTTGTAGAAACAAGTGCAGGTGCAAAAATTAATAATAATAATAGTAATCAAAGCAGCATGAGAGGAGCCCCTTATTAAATTGGGTGATGGTAGCTTTATTTCTAGTTCTTAAGACCAAATATGAGTCCAAAAGGCATGATTAATCAATGATTACAATTTCATTAATCTTAACTGTTTACATTTTCCCAGTGCTAGTGTAGATGTGCTAATGGATAATTGCTTTCTGGATTTCATTACGGAAAGGTCTATAAAACATTGGATAATTCTGTGCAGTTCTCACAATTGAGTTCCTTCCTCCCAGTGAGCCAACAAACATTCACAGACACAATATAGATAGAAATTAGCTATTCCAAATGGCACCTGTGTTGACTTGATAGCTCCTGGGTCTCAGCAAAGAGCAGTGTAGAATGCTTAGCAGGCATCATACTAACACAGGGAGGTTTTTGTTGTTGTTATTGTTGTTGCTATTGTTTTAGGTTTTGTTTTTTTGTTTTTTGTTTTTGTCATAGCACCTAGAACAGTTGAACATAATACATACAGATTGAAAACCCATCTCAGAAACATGTAAATTAGAAACCCAAACCATTAGCAACACTTTTTCCTTTTGAAACTAAATTGACTCTGCTTTAAACACAGCACAATTAATACATAGAAACAATCTTATAGAAAGTTTTAAATAGCTGATAGCAATATTGATTAGGATGTGTCCATAGTAACATTTATCAGCATAGATAAGGTTAGTGTACAATATTGTTTCTTGAGCACACATTCACAAAATCATATTGCAATGACCAGATAACTCAGAACAAATTGAGGCTATATAAAATTATAGACATGATCTCATAAAAGGATTTAGAAAGGTCAGGTGCTACAATCTCCTTTTGACCACACACATTCTATAAATCTTACTAAACTGCATTGCAATTTATAGTAACTAATCCTCAGATACATTATACATAAATATCAGTTAAAACATTCCTTAAAAACTCAAAATCTGAGAGCCTAGGGAAAGGTTTCAGTGAGTAAAGTGCTTGTCATGGAAGCATAAGGACCTAGGCTGACTCTCCAAACTCATGTAATGCTTGGCACAGTAGCTAGCATGTCTATAACCCCAGTACATCTACAGTAAGATGAGTGGCAGATGTAGCAGCTTGTTCACCAGCTAGCCTGGTGTGTGAAGCTTAAAAATGGCAAGAGACCCTATCTCAATCAGTGCAGAAAAGAAGTCTCTCTCTCTCTCTCTCTCTCTCTCTCTCTCTCTCTCTCTCTCTCTCTCTCTCTCTCACACACACACACACACACACACACACACACACACACATACACACACACACACAAAGTCCTAGGGTGATCTATGATTTAGGAATATTTCTTGGAGATCACAGTTATAATCCAAGCAATGTAGTAGTGCGTAATTACAAATTGCACCTGTGTACTAGGCCTGTTTTTGAAACATTACTTGAGGGCTTCATATACTATAACTAATATCCTCATCAATCTGCATAAGATTATCTTTTTCACATTTCTTTAGATAAGAAAACAGAAGTCTGAGAATTTAAGTGCCATTGAGAGACTTAATGCAAGTAAAAAAGTGACTCTCCACAACTTCAGTGTCCATTTCCTGTCACTTTCAGAGGTAGAGTAAATCTTAGCATGTGTATTTTAATAAGGTAACAAACTGATTGAACTTTATCAAAGTTGTCTAGCATATTTTAGCACTACTAATCAACTATATTGTGCTATGTTTCACAAATTTTTAACCTAACAAAATTCATCACTTTCAAGGATAAAACTCCTATCAACAGAAATCTACACCAAGATGCAGCAATTTTCTTATTATCTGTTAAATAAGTCACATGTTTGTGGTCCTTTATCTTCTTAATGACCACCATTTGGAATCTCAATACAATTTTAATGTTTATTTCCTATGGCTAAGGATGCAGAATACATTTGCAAATATTTTTAGACCATGTGTCTTCTTTCTTAAGAAACACTTGTTCAGTTCATTAGGTTATTTATCGACTAGAAGACTGAAGAGTGATTTTTGAAGTTCTTCCTAGGTTCTAGATATCAGTCCACAGTTCCCTGTTGGATGTATACTTGGGAAATACTGTCTTACATTCTCCTTTGCCGTACAAATTTTTTTTTTTAAATTTCATGCAATTCATTTTTCATTACTGTTTGTGTGTGTGTGTGTGTGTATGTGTGAATGTGCATCTGTGTGTTTGTGTGTGTGTGTGTGTGTGTGTGTGTGTGTGTGTGTGTCTGTCTGTCTGTCTGTCTGTCTGTGTCTCTGTGTGTGTTTTCAGAACAAAAAAAGTAAAAACAGGACTCAGAGGGAGAGATAGTTATAAAGGAGGTGTGAAGGGGTAAAGAAGAGAAAGAAGAGGAATATATGAAAGCAGAAAGGGGGCTGTTTGTTAGTGATAAATGCTAGGCAGAGACTGAGAGGGCAGATAGGAACAAAACATAATGTGTATGTATTAAAACGTCATCATAAAACTCATTACTCATTAGGCCAAGAAGTAGAAAGAACTCCCCAGCTGCTTTCATGGTTGTTTTCTTTCTTTCTTTTACTTTTTATTTTTAGTATGGA
Organism: Onychomys torridus; assembly: GCF_903995425.1. Taxonomy (NCBI): domain Eukaryota; kingdom Metazoa; phylum Chordata; class Mammalia; order Rodentia; family Cricetidae; genus Onychomys; species Onychomys torridus. Next base: position 13,014,072 of record NC_050463.1, read on the forward strand.
ATAAGTAGGAGTGGAAGGGGATAAGAGAAGCTAATGATAGGTAGGTACAATCAAAACATATTATATACATAAAATGTCATAATAAGATCCATTATTATGTATCAATATGGGCTAGTGAAAAATGTTTTTAAAAAGAGAAAAAAGAGAAAAATGCTTAAAATATTAGTCAGAATTTAAAAACTGATACCACATTTTTAAAGTCAGCCTAGAAAGAGAAGAGTCGAGTCCTCCCACACGCCTCACATGCCCATGTGGGTATCCTCGTTTGTGCAACACCATCAGCACCACACCAAGCTGTATATCCGACTGTGAAGTTGAACATGATGCTGGAAGTTGTTCCTTAGCCATGCTACCTCCGAGTCTGAAGCTAAGTATAGGATTCTAAATAGAATCAACTGTAAATTACACGTGCCATCGACAATTAACTGAGAAACCTAGAGTGAGCATCTTTTGAAACAGATTCTTCAGCTCGTCTAGAAGAGTGTTCCCATTGTTGGAAATAAGGCTATCTTATGGTTGTTTTTGTAGAATGAATATGGATTTTTTTAAATGTTAATTTAATTACACTCAAAGACTTTGTGACATGCAGGGATTTTAAGAGAGGCCATAATAACAATCAGAAATACAGTTGAAAAATATCTGATGTAGTAAGGCCTAAATGGGGGTTTACAAAGGATAGGGTTATCCTGACCTGTTCTATGCCTGGCAGAGCAGAGCTGATTTTGCAGTTTTACTCAGGAAGAGGTAAATTCCTGGTTTTCTGGCTCACTTTTTTTTCCATATTGAGATCACTTATTATTCTGGTCGTTTGGCAAATGTCAGTGGGGATTTATTAGCTATAGTACAGGCAGAATATTTTTCAAATTAAATGCCCAGTTACAGTCCAGGGAACTAGGGTAAGAATAAGCCCAACATGGCCATACAGTCAGTATACTTAGGACAGGTCTAGGCTCACCTGGTAAAATGAAGGACAGCTTCCTGATAAAGATCATTAGTTTGGAAGAAAGGGCAAAGGGTTAAGAAAAAGAAAAGCCCTAGAGGCAGAAACTACATTGGGGGTAATTGGAGAACCTGAGAATAAGTCAACTTGGCTTGAGAATGCATGGCAAAAGGCTGGCAAGACTGAGTCTGAGGCAGACAGAGGCCAGAGACTTAAGAAACTTGAAGGCCACTTGAAAGACAAACCTTCTTTGACTACAAGTAACTTTAGAGCCCATGCCCTACAAAATCTGTAAATGAAGTGACACTAGCACAAAGGAATAAACACCTAATTAAAGCTTTTGAATGCTAATGAGTGTTTTGAATTAGCAGCACTAGACAAGGCTCACAAAGACTTCAAAGGAGTCCAGCTTCCTTCATTTAAGCAGCAAGTTTTGTTCCATTTTTTAAAAATTTTGTTTCTTTCTGCCATAGCAAACCTATTTCCTTGGTTCTCCAATCCTTCAAGTGACTCAAAAATTCACCATGAATAATTGAAGAGAATAGACTAGAAGAATCTAACAACTATCGTTTAGTGACATGTTCATCTACTAAACTAAAGGAAATGGTTAATAAAGAATATTGCAGTGCTAAATATAGACATTGAACACAGAAATATGCACTTAATAAGCTCTGTTACAAAAATGGATAATAGCAATAACTAGAGGGGTTCCTTAACTTAAACATGCAACTAGGCTTAAGGCAGAGGTCGTCAGTCATTCCCCACTGATGGCTTCTAGCTGAGCCCAAATGAACAGAATTCCCAGTGCCTTAAATGACTCACATCACTACACCTTCTAATGAAATAGCATTACGATAATTTTTAAATCTCCTTTTCTGCAAGTTGTCAGTAAATTATTTTTAGAATGATTGTGGCCTTTATATGAAGCTGCATTTTTGTAAGCTATGATGACTTTTGCTAGGCAATAAGATATAATAAGTAGGCATGGTTTTATGATTTTTGTCTTCAATTCTTATATAATGCTCCTGGTTAATGTTTATTTTTTTCTTTCTAGATATATCTATTGCCATTAAATACCACTAATGTCTTTTCCTTCTGGTGTGTGAATGTGGCCATATGCCCCTAAAATTCAAAAGAAAGAATCTATATTCACTATAAGGAGGTCTAAAATATTTCAAGTGCTATGCTCTCAATTATCCCCTTTTACCCTTTTTATTCTAGACTTTAAAAATAATGTTTTCTTTTTCAGAAACTTTGCATCAGCCAATCTCCTTTGGAATTCCATAGATATAAATTTACAAACTACATTCAGGCAGCACAAGCCTCTATTTCACTAACAGGTAATACTGTTTCCCTTAAGAAGTTTTGGTGAACATATCTTCCTTCGGGCTTTATAAATCATATATTCAGAGCAAAAATACAACATGTGCTATTCTTTGTTTTTGTATTTTATTTCATTTATATTTGTTCATAGGATTATGGGGTCACTTGCTTAAGTCTTGTAAATTTGCCTCCAAATTAGGTTTGTGGCTTCCATGTGAGCACAGGTGCATGCGAGCACAGGTGTATGCACCCATGTGCACATATAACATAAACACATAATTCTCAAACACTCACAAATATTCATAGACTGAAAGTAACATTTTTAAAAGTTAGGTATGTGATACATATGTGAGATGCATTAATATTTATACCCATGGTCAGAACAAATGGCCAATGACACCTGGGTCTGCAGACTAGTTCCAGCTGCCTTGGCTCCCATTGCTTCCCTGCCAGATCCTTGCCTTTTGTTTACCTGCTGCACATTTTCTTACTAATTTCCACAATCTTATTGAGGTAAAATGCACTTCCTTGGGGTAGCATTCTCATCCTTCTTACATGAATGTCTCCCATGGTTTTAGGCCCTTCTGGATCATTTTATACTTCCTTTAAAACAAATACCATGGTTTATAAGCATGCATTTGCACTCTTCCATAACAATGGTATATTTAATGACATGCAACAGAATTCCAATTTAAGCATGGTGATATAGCATGATAATATGCACATCGAGCAATATCTATGTATTTTCGAAACTCAAACATTCTAGATCCTTGGTCACTATCAGGAGCTTGTTTGGGAAGTAAAAATTAAACCACTAGGTTTGTATTCTCCTCTATACTTATGCCTGCCTCAGCTTGGTTTTGACTCTTCTGGTGCACATGTTAATAGACAGAAACTCTAGACTGTTTCCTACTCCAGATTTCGAAAGCAGAAACAGAGTCTCTCTGGGCCAATTTGAGTCACATGCCAACTCTGGACAGATCCCTGTAGTTCAAGAAACATGATGTGGCCAAGTTAGAGAGACATGACAGTTTCTCTGTGGAATAATGACTATTAAAAGTAAAAGGAATATGAGTGTGACAGACTCTACCTAGCAGTGAGTTCCACATAGGAGAGAGACCACCTTTGTGTAGTCACTTGTTTGCAATCCATATTGGACACTGTTTGCAGTGCACATTTTGTGATGGATAAGAATGTATTAAATTTCCCCATTACTTTATTACCAGGACCATCAGAGACATTTGATAATGGTTTACTGATTGAATGAATGGATATATGCAAAGAAAATTGTTTTGATTCATGAAAGATGTGTGTGTGTGTGAGCGCATAGTGCTTATGTGCTCATTTTTATGTGCCTGTTTGAAATTTTTAAGGCTCACTTCAAGGAATCAGCCAATGAGACTTACACAGTAAGAAAGGCATTAGATGAACAGATGTTATATTTCTAGCGAGTTTGTCCTGCTGGGATCAAATGAGTTATAGAGCTCTGCATTAAACCCTGTAAGCTCACTTGAAGAGATGTTGGGTAATTCTAAGCCTTAATGTTCTCCACCCCTTTGGGGAAGGCAGCTTCATATTTCCCACTTAGAAAAGCCATAGACTCTTCCCCTGTGGAGAAAATACCCCCCTTGAATACACACATTTGTGGGTAGCAGTGACCTCACCAGCTTGATCATGAGACCCAGTATCCTTCTCAGGATCCTTTCACTCCCTACCAGCTTATATTCCCTGGTTAATTGATTCTAATGTCTTCTCAGAAATCTAACTTTTGTCAAAGTGTTAATCCCCATATTCCCATGTAAGGTTATCTTTAAGACATAATCATTTTGTTACATTTAATACTCTGGTTACTACTGCAGTTAATAACCAGGTTCAAGTGTAAGAGAGAGGTCACAACTGATAAAGGTGCTTGCTGCCAAACATGATGACCAGAGTTCACTCCCCAGGACCCACATGATAGAGAGAACAGACTCTCACATTGTCTTCTGACCTCCACAAGTGCACTGGTGAGGGTACACACACACACACACACACACACACACACTGAACAAATGCATGTAGCAAAAATGTGTTTTAAAGATATAACTGAGTAAAGAGAACAAAATGATGACCCTAAAGAACTAGAAAGAAGCAGGAGGATGTACCAAAATTAAGAGGAACAAGACACCTTGAATCTATGAGAGAAAGAAGGAGGGTGAAGGAGAAGGGGAGCTGAAAAGTCAGCTTCCTTGACCACCTACATTGTGGCAGCCTCAGAGATAACAAATTATAGGTATAATCCTTCCTTTCGGTAGGCAAGGGGCCTTTTATCTAGATGTGGCAGACAGGGGAATGGAATCTCAGAGATGCTGAATAAATCGCCCTCAATCCCAAGTTCCTATTTCAGTTGCTTCTTAGAAAATAACATAGAAAGAATAAAAGGGAAACGTGATTCAAACCCTGAAGAAATGCTAGTTTAAAAAGGCTCCAAGGAGATGTTGAGATAGAAATGTCGCTAAGTTAAACTCATTTAATTTTTTTTGTTGTTGCCCAGAACTGTACAATTTTGTGGTACTAATTCTAAAAATTGTCTCAAAAGAGACAATTTGAAAGAAAAGTCTAGTTAGTTGAAATCATTGTTAGAACTTAACTTGCCATTTAAACTGGAGAGTTTTTCTCTCTGGAAAAACATGCATGATTAAATCATTCAGATAAAATAGAGGATTACAAATGCATTCCCTTTGGTGCCTCAGTAGCTCTCGGGTGGGTAATGAAAGAGCTTGTGCATGTATGCCTTAAAGATATTGTTAATCTGGAGTGTAACATGGAAACCTTTTGTGGAACAGGCTCACGCTGCATAGGATAGTGATATCCCTGTTGATATAATTAGGTATTGCTATTCAGTGAACCCAGACCCTGCAGCCTCTGTTGTAAGAAAGCTGTCTAATATTATGCACAGTAATTACTGAGCCAACATCTAAATGCATGCTCCTTCTTCTTTACCCACCCTACATTTTTTCCTATTTTCAAAATGAATTTTTAAATGTTCTTATTCTCATAGTCTAATGACTGATTTCAGGATATTTCTGCTTTATGATCCCGTTCATCCTTCTTACTCAATACTGTATGTTGCTTTGGTCCTCTTTCCTTTACTTAGCTGTCCATTCTTCAAAGCTTTAGAAATAAATGTTTTGAAGTTGCACGCTGGTTAAATGACAGACCCCTATTTACCTTAAGTATTTAGAAAACACAGCCAGAAAATAGTTGGCTTGGTGTCGAATTCAAATCTGCTGCCTGCCAGAAAACAGAGGCTAAATCCCTAGAATGAGATGCAACCCTGAAAGCACCAGACAATGCTATTTCCCTGGAATCTGCTGTCCACTTTCTCTCTCTACTTGGGTACTCCAATTATGTCCAGGGAGAGAGTATGTTCAGCTCCCCCAAAAATTTAAATAGTAGGCTCTTTAGAAACCCACTAGGACAGGCAGGTGAAACAATAGTGTGGTGCCGTCAATTGTGTGATGCACAACTCCACCCACTGGATGCAATAGACCATGAGAGCCAGCCCTGTGATACTTAGAACATAAAACTGCAACATGGCCATCCCAGGTAATTTTTTCTTCCATTCTTTCCATGATCTCCCATGGGTGATCCAAAGTCATAGAGAGCTATGTGTTATACTCAAGTTCTAGGGAGGAAAAATATCACTGAAAAGCTGCTTATAAACAGAGGATTTGCTTTTAAATGGGGACAGTGCCGTTCTTAAGGTGCAAACACAACAAGAAAACGTGTACACGTACACATAGTATAAAGTGCTTGGTCACTTCAATAACTTCCTGACAATGCCGTCCGTCCCCCACCCCTCTGGAGTACTATTGAGTTCACATCTTCACCAAAACCATGGCTGAGCACCCTGGAATTCCACAGAACCAGTGGGCCACCAGCCAGCAGGGGACTCTCTGTATGACCGTGGGCAATCTGGAGCAGAGGGTCACTGTTACAGCCACCAGCACTGCCATCAGTGCCAGAACTGTGACAAGGGCTTGGCTTTTCTGGTGAAAGGCACACTATGAGGACAAAAAGGGAAATCCATCATGGTTTCCTTAGGCCATTAAATAAAGTGTGTTGTGTTTCTTGGACTTGTGAAGCTGCCCTGCCTGTGAGAAACAGTCCCTTACCATTCCCAATGGCAGTTCAGTTGCTTACACCACTGTGCTCTCTGCTCACTCTCTTCACAAAATTCTGTAAGATGTGGCAGCGGTTGTGGGCCCCTGAACCAGGCTGCAATGTTAGCCCATCAAGCAGAAACTGAGGTGTGCTAGGCATGAGGAGTGAGCTGGCTGCAAAAAAGACATGGCTTATGCTTCCATGGAACTTATATTTTTGCTGACCAAATCCTTAAAATATTTTCAAGGTGACACTTACATAATTGTAGTAACTGGTGCTAGAGGATCATGGGAAAGAGGCACCAAACTACAGTCTTGGAGGATATAAAACACTTGATATCAACCTGGAGCACAGATGTCAATGCCATTGGCAAGGGATCAACGGTTTGCTTTCTACAGGCAGGATGCACCTGAAAGACCTGGAAGCTGCAGAGAGCATGGGGAGTTAGGGAAGCAGTGATCCTGCCAAGTCTGGTAGACAGAGAAGGCAGGCAAATGGATGTCCATAGGAAGCTGCAGTTGGGACGCAAGAGCCAAGCCCCACAGTGCCTTGTCAAGGTTGCATGGATTTTGTATTTTAAATTGTCATATAAAGGGGTTTTGCTTGTCTAAAGGTCTCTCAAACACAAAAGAATAAATAAAGAAAAGCATGCTTTTGAAGTGGAGAGGTTTCTTTGTGACAAGCAGGCTGCCAGGAAAAGCTCCAAATCTTTCCATAGCTTATAAATAACTTGGGTTGAGTTGCCTGTGGCCAAAAGTCTAGCATTTTGAGAAATATTCTTCCACTAAGATGTCATTAGACATGACTCAGATAACTGTTTCTCTTCTAACTGTTTTAGAATGGTAAATAATCTCCCCGACACACTAAAGAACTGAATAGGTTAGCAAAAAAAAAAAAAAACACGTAAAATTTTACAGATTCAAATTCTTTATTTATACATTGGAGCTAATTGGCCTCCTCCTCCAGGGTTGCAAAGTAACTAACTACCTCCACTACCCAGAAACTTCCAGGAGTTGTTATTATAGGAATATTATATTTATGCATAACCTTTACATGAAATGAGCAAACAGCCCCAGGACCTAGACAGTAGTCATCATAATTGCTAACTTGTATCAAGCCCCAATATCATACCATCAGTATATCTAACATTTCAAGTTAGAGGTACAGAAGTTCAATAAGCTACTTAAGAATTTCAATCAGGAAATAAGGTACTAGGGTTTATACCCAATAGCTAGCTCAAAATCTGCATCTGATTGAATGAAATTTGGAAAGGACTGCTCCAAGCTATGGTTAGGAGGATTTCATTGTCACTGTGATGGACAGTACAACCAGAGGTATTTGGAAGACATCTGAATTGGGTCAGATGGGGGCAGGATCAGGGATGTGGGGTGAGGGGGTCGGGAGGGAGGAAGTACAAGAGAGGAAGAGAATAGAGAAGTAGGCATGTGGACCAAGAGAACCAAAGGAGCCAGTTGCCAAAATGGCAGGGTTCTATGGGTAAGAGAAGCCAGGGAAGGGAAACAAAACCCCTGGGCTGGAGAGGTGCCACTGGGGTGGGGGTGAGAAGAGTTGAGAGGTGCCACCGAATGAATCTGGAGGCCCGCCTGCACTTTGGTATGCCAATAGGCACCACAGTTAGCCATTTGTCCCGGGTTCTTTGGGACCTGACACTGATGTCAGGCCAGGTCAGAAGCACTGTCCGTACCTATATCTCAAACACCGTGTCTCTGTTTTCCTCCTGTACCCCATTAATCAATACCTTATGTCCCCAAGGATGTGAGATGTGTTCCCATGAAGGTTTATCACTGTGGTAGTGATTCCTGTGTAGTCTAAGCTAAGGGATACAGTTAGCAATGAAATTCCTGGAGTTATCCAGAGACCAGGAGGCATCTTAGCCTTGCTATAGTTTTTGAATGATCTTACATATGTAGTCATTGGTACTAACAAGAGAAGTTTCATACTAGACTGCCAATATTTCTAAGTTTTTTCCCTTTCCAATGATGTGTTTTTTAGTTCCTGTATTTTAATTTTATTACTAAATATTTTTATTTATTCTTTGAAAATTCCATAACTATGTACAATGTATCTTGGTTAAAGCCAGTGCTCACCATCATCCAGCCATGTCTAATTCCATTTCTTTCTCCCTAAAATCTATATAGTTTATCAATTACATATATGTTACTTTAATGTAGCGTATAAGCAAATAGAAATTTTGAGTTAGATGGTAAAAATTGTGTTAAAGGGCTATGTCCATACTAGAGATTAAAATATACTGCAGATCTCTATGTCATGTTTCACGTCCTGACTGCTAGCTGACTTCATAAAGAGTTCTGGATCACAACCACACACATGTGTTTATATGTGTATATGACTGTTGTCTACTACTGCTTTTCCATGACCACTTCAGGTGAGCATTTGCTGCAGAGCCTTCATAGACCAATCCCAAAATATTTAACATGTATGCATCATTCTTGCAGTTATAGTGAGACTTGTAGGGGTGAGTGTGAGGTCAGAGAAGAACGTCAGGAACATAAGTTGGATGTAGCAAACACAGAAAGAAAAATATTGCTGCAGGTGACACAGTCAGAACACAGAATGTGTAATAATTGCTGAGCAGAGTTCAACACTGAACTGTGTGTACACCAGCAGCATCTAGGACAGTACAAGGTAGTAGTGTCATCAGACAGAAGGGATTGGCCAGGAACAGAGGGCAGGATTCAGGAGGAAAGGACTTGCCAAGGGTCAGAGCTTTAGGAAGGAGAGGGACTAGGTATATTTAGAGACATAGAAAAGTCATAGGTTTTAGGTTTGTCAAGGAATAGGCTATAGTTAAGAGACTGGGTAGTATTGTAAAAAGGAGTAATGAAAAAGAATGAGTTAGGGACCAGGATGCAATATGAAAATAGAGTGTAGTCAGGAGACCTACTGTTGTAGTGGACCTTAGTTCAGTAAGGGTGCAAGGTGGTATAAACAAGGAAGGAGTGGTACTTAGGGAGGAGGGCACATACAGGAGATTGGGAGTTGGAGAGTTGAATGCTGACATGAAGCAGGGGAGGATCAAAAGCATAGTCAAGGGACTGAGGAGCTGTGCTGCAGAATTAGTCCTGATCTGAACAGAGTCGGTGTGTAGGTTACATTCAAGAAGTAGATTGTCGACATGTCCAGATCCAGCCCGCAGGACTCCCTTGCAGCTGCGGCACCAAGTGCAGAGTCTGAGCTGGGCGGCACAAGTCACGGCTGGACAAGCTTTCAGAAATTTTCTCTCCCTCTTTGACAGAGTATTGTTTGAAGGGAGTGCCGCCAAAACTGTGACCAAAGGTGGCATTATATTTCTGGAAAAGACTCAAGGAAAAGTATTGCAAGCAACAGTAAAGGCAGTGGGATTAGGAGCAAAAGAAAAGGGTGTAAAGTGTCAATTAGTCAGTGTGAAAGTCAGAGACAAAGTTTTTCTCCCAGAATACAGGGGCACCAAATTGTTATAGACGACAAGGATTATTTCTTATTTAGAGATGGTGACATTCTTGGAAAGTAAGTGGACTGAAATCTCTGTTTAAATTGGAGTCACATGAAGCTGCCCATTCCGCTGATATTCTGAACTATGCATCATGTAAATAATTTCCATGTCTCTCTTTTTGTAATAAACTGATGATGCCTAAATTAAACAATGAGGAGGAAGAGGAGGAAGAGGAGGAGGAGGAAGAGGAGGAGGAGGAGGAGGAGGAGGAGAAGGAGGAGAAGGAGAAGGAGGAAGGAGAAGGAGAAGGAGAAGGAGAAGGAGAAGAAGAAGAAGAAGAAGAAGAAGAAGAAGAAGAAGAAGAAGAAGAAGAAGAAGAAGAAGAAAAGGAAGAAGAAGAAGAAGAAGGAGAAGAAGATTGTCATCACAGAGCAAAGTGTATTCTAGAGCAGACTGTAGCAAACAACAGAGGGGTCAGGAAGAATAGGATAGCCAGGGAGGAGAGAGTTTTACAAATGTAATTAAAGAGATAGCCAGTCGTCAGGGAGACCATTACAGAGCCAAACAGAATGAACCAAGCTGGCACTGGGGAAACTGAGACACCAACTTTGAAGTTCAATTCATAGTCAATGTCTATTAGCCCTCTGGATCTCGAACCTTAACTCTACACAGCAAGGTGTCAAGTGTCTATTGTAAACTAGGAAGTCTGCTAAGTGTTCTTCCATCTGCTGGTTGTGCCTAGACCAGGGGCAGGTGTTGTTTTGGCCTAAGGGTAATCACAGAACCACAAAAGCAGAAACCAGTTTCTGAGTGATGCCAAGGTACTGGGATCATAGGAAGGGTTGGCACAGGATAGCTGTGCTCTGTGTTTGTGCAAATAATAATGAGAATAATTATAAAACTCAATCCATATGTGCCTGCCAGCCTTCGGCATTGTATGCAATGTTCGCTAAAATTCACTGTGTACAAAGAAAAGAATAGCATTTTATGCAATGAAATAGAATGCTTTATTCAGAATGATTTTTCAGCCTCAGAGAATAGTAATAACATTGTACAATAAACTAAACCTGGAGTAGATGGAGGATCACCCCCCCATACTGCCAGCTGTTAATACAGTTTGACAATATACCTAATCAAAACCATGTAGCTTAATTGCCTTTGATGCATTCATAATTGTATTTACCAAGACTTCAGTACACAACCTACAATACACACATGTGCCCTGATATACAGCACATAGAATCCTCCCACGTTTGAGGAAATAGAAAGTAATTTTAAAAGGTGGTATTAGAAGGGAAATCCTACAGTGAGTTTTTGTAAAATTTATTTTATTTTAAATGCTGGGATAAATATTTCTTTTTTTCTTCTTGTACCACACTTTTAAACATGGGTATCCATATAGTATATGCTTACTAATTAATAGTTAATCAGTGTATGTTGAATAGATCCAGGTCAAAGAAGGCATTTATAGTCTCATAAATCAAAATGGAATGAAGTTGTTTAATGGAAGAACAGTTTAGTCATTAGACTAGCTTATTAGAAATGAGCATTTTCTTTCTTGCGGGGGTGGGGGGAGAGAATGGGTGTGCCATAGTTTGCAGTTTCAAGGCAAGCCTTAAGAGATTTGCAAATATCTTACAACCTGTAGATCTGCACATCTTGGGAAAAGAAAGATGAGATTCAGTAAGATTTTTATCAGTGGAGAGTTTCTTTGCATTAGAAGAGTATTCCCTCTACACAGAGTGCATCTCACTCACTCTGGAGGATAGCTAAAATCCATTGGTCTTTCTGTAAATCCTACCTGAATATCCTGCTATGAAATTCCTAGCAGGATCTTGAGTTACGCTATATTGTAAATGGCATATCTAAGCTGCTTGCTATGTTGAAGAAAAGCCTGTTTTCAATTCCCCCATGATCTTTAAATGCTTCTTAGCATATGTGGCCCTTTATTTCACAAAAGGAAAAATTGGAATCTTTATGAACATAGAATGGTGTTAGACAGGGTAAGTTTTCAAGTATTTGCATGTGATATAGATGAGGCTGGAGTATATTTATTTGGATCTAAGCAGAAAAAGTTGGTTTGGATATTGACCTAAGTTCACTTTCATCCCAAAAGGGATTGCAATGGCTATGGTGTGGACCAGAAGAGCATCCTTCAGGACTTCCATATTCATGGCCAACTTAACTCTAGAAGGCTATTGTTTTTCCTGCAGAGCTGCAATTATGTTCATTGTCTTATTTCCTGATTAGGCTCAATCTGAGTAAGATTAATCCTTATCACCTCTATTTTCTTATCTGGCTCAGGGAAATGTGTTTCAACAAAGCCAAGATTCAAAGCATTCTTCTCTCCAGGTCATACCTCCTCCCCAAAAACTCATCTTTGAGTTTCCTCTGCATTTTGTATTAAAGCCTGTTATCAAACATCACACAGTGTGTATGACTCCTATTTTAAAGAGGGCAATTGAAAATAATTTGGAAGGAATCCTGACATATTGCTTTCCTCTTTCCTTTTTCTTGTGGAGTATAAGGTCACAGCAACACTGCAGCAAATCATCCTGTGCCATTAACCCTGTCTGAACCTTATTTACAGTAACACTTTCACAAACTTCCATCTCATACTCATAGAGATCTTAACAGTGACTTTATCATTAACTTTTACCTTTTCTCTCTAACTTCGTCCATCAGCCCTCCAAAATCTAGCATGCTTTTTTTCCCCACTTGTACCATCTCCATTTAACCAGCAATCATTAGGGTGTTATTGTAAGTCTTGAACTGTCCTAGGCCCCAGAGACACTGAGATGATAGTATTCAGCATCTGATATAATGAAGCTCAGTATTAAATTAGGGAGACAAAATTACACATAAATGACTACAATTTGGGGGGAGGGATACTAGAATAGAAGTCTTTCAGAAACTGTGTGAATTCTAAGGACTAACTTCTCAAGTCCAAGAAAAAGACTCAGTCACTATGAGAGATATCAGTGAGACTAGAGGAGATTGTGAATGAGTCAAAAGGAATTCTACATATCCTAATAAGAAGTTTATTCTTTTTGCTAGATGATGGAAAGCTAAGAATTAACATTTTAGTTTGGTATTAATATGTATAAAACTCATATCTAGATAAAAACTCAGTAGATGTTTTTGTTCATGAGTGATTAGGATGAGTGAGACCAAAACTCAGGAAATACACAGGAGAAATTCAGGATAAATCATTGTATCTAGTGGAGCTGGCTAAGCTACTGAACTATACATTTTAAAGAGTAAACTATAAATCATACACAAGAGAAAGAAAGGAAGAAAGAAGGAAGGAAGGAAGGAAGGGAAAAAGGAAGGAAGGAAGAAAGGATAGCTTAAGAACAAAGTATTTTTGCTGACAAGTATAATCAATATGCAAAAATAAGTTTATATAAGCACTGTATACAAGATAACGTGGTTGCTTGTGATATGAATACAGGTTAACAACTCTAACACTACCATACAAGGGCCTGGAGGACTAAAGTAAGTAAATGAGGGTCAGAGCTAGACCCAGATCTCTCACTGTTAGGGTGAGAACTTACAAATAAACTAGGAAGAGGGAAACAAACCAAGCATCAGAGACTGTGACCTCCTATTTAGCCTGCTATGTACACAGAGCAGAAACAACTGTACACATGTACAGATACATGTGTCAGCACACACACATTCTTTCTGCATGAGCTCAGAAGTAACTGAACCCCTGAGTCAATAAACCTATTATTGCTTTTGTCCTCTAAATACATGGTAAGAGTCATCCCAAAGATGACTGGGACAAGAAAGCTCCTGGAAAAGGTTGCCCAAAACTACCAAAATTGTAGTTGGATGTGGTAGCAGAGAAAGAGGGTTAAATTCTAGAGTGAGAAGTCAGAGCATTTTAGGGATATTTGTGTGTAGAATGATACAGCATCCTTTAGATTGACAGCAACAAAGATGTTCTCATTAATCCCATTAAAAAGGGGGACAGTGTTGTGGGATGTCTTTCTGTATGCTGTGAATATGTGTTGCTCCCATTGCCTAATAAATAAAGCTGTGTTGGCCTATGGCAGGGCAGGATGAATCCAGGCAGGAAATCCAAGAAAGATAGTGAGAAAAGAAAGGAGAGTGGAAAGAGACCCAACCTGCCATCCAAGGAGAAACACGTAATGGGACACAAGTAAAGCCATGGAACTCGTGACAATACATAGATTATAGAAATGGGTTAATTTAGATGAAAGAGCTGGCTAGCAAGAAGCCTGAGCCATTAGGCCATATGGTTTGTAGTTAATATAAGCCTCTGAATAATTATTTTATAAGCAGTTGTGGGACTGTGGTTGGGAGATATTTGTCCAGACAAGGCACAACACAATGGAGAAACTTCCCCCTATAGCCAGGTTACTAAGTTTAGGTAAGGGGTGAATTAGTTTAACTTAGGGTTGTGACTGTTTCTACACCATCAGTGGCATAATTGATCTTCAAGTATGTGACATAACTATGGTCATTGCCTTGAAACATTCCCTGGACACTTACTGGTTCCAATTGGATCCATGTAAGATGAGAAAATAAATAGCCAGCTGATCACAGCAGTCAGGTACTTTTCATTTCCAAGTCAAGACAAAGGAAGAAAGGGGGAGAAAAAAAACAGAATAGGTAGAAATGTGGACCTGGAAAATACCAACACCCAGGGAGTAGTTTCTCATAGTTGCTGTCCAAAAGATTTAATCATAGATCTTGGAGAAATGGCTGAATCTAAGTCCTGGGTGGGGAAAATACAATACAAACCCAAAACAATTTGTTGCTCAGTCAGTAAGATGATAATACAAAGCTGAAAGTGTGGGCTTATGACAAGCAGATACAAAAACCAGATTGAAAGCCTGCCAGTGATCTAAGTGGAGTGTAGTGGTATACACTTTTCACCTCAGCACTTGGGAGGCAGAGTCAGGGTATCTCTGTGAGTTTCAGGCTAGTCTGAAGAGTTTTCAAGCCAGCCAGGATTACATAGAGAGACCCTATCCAAATAAAATAAATAAATAAAAATTCAAATGATTAAAATTGCAGTTATTTAAACAAAATAAATGACATACTATTGGATTACAATCCAGAGTTTAAAATAAATACACATGAATGTATCCTGATATAAAAAAAAAGAGAAATACATCTCACTTAGAATTATCAAGCCAAAAAAAAAAAAAAAAAGGCGATAATGTTGATACTAATCATTGCTTAAAGAGATGAGTTCTTCTCTGTGTCCCAACAAAGTCATTAGAGAATTGTAAAGGAAAATAAAAACTTTTGGAAAAGGATTACTGTCTCAGCAAAGAACTTTGAAATAGCTGGATCACAGTCAGCATCATGGTGCCCCTTGCCTATAATGTGCACTGATGGGCCCTTACTCATTCATATGTGTACAGTCCTTTATGGTTAATTTGAGTCATTTCACTCCTCAAACTTGATGGCAAGTCAATGTGGCACAAAATGGGAAGGGCTTGCTAATTTAATTTCAGACTACATATTTAACTGTACCTAATATAACCACACAACTTAGTACAACTCTATTTGAACTGGTAACCATTTCCTCAGCTGAACTGTGGAACTGTTTAGAGTAAAGAGTTTGTTATATATTGACTTTATAGTCTCTGTAAGATATAAAAAGTCATAGGTGAGTTATCCAAAATCAGCTTTGACCATTGGAGTATGGACATCTCTAGAAAAGTAGACAGTATGGCTGAACGCACCAATGAGCAAGTCACTGAGGGCAGTGAGGGAGCAGAGAGGAAGACGGCATGCTTTCTCCATCTGGCTGGGGAAACACAACTCATGTGTTTACAATTTTCCATATTGGAAATAATTGTAGCAAGCATCTTGTGAATTCTACAGTCCCATACCAGGAATTAGGAGCTGAATCTTAATCAACAATTCCAATAGCATGCAAAACTTCCTGTGGACTTTTCTCTCTTGGCACACTGATGGATGACAGCACCGTCTGTGGCCCTCTCAGTCACCACTTTAGAAAGGTGAAGGAGTTGCTCTCTAATGACTTTTCATTGGCAGGCATGAGGGAAGCCATCCTTCACTTTTCAATGGTTGACAATTTCAGAAAGATGCAAGTAGTTGAAGCATGGCCTCTGGGGACCATACTTTCTGGAGATGTAATTGGCTTGAAAACGTATATTTCTTGTTGGTCTTTTTTTAACCATCAAGAAAATACTTGTGGTAAACAACTATGGGCTACACAACTCTCATTGTCTTATTTATATTTTGCCCTTTAAAATATATTAATACTGGCAAAATGAAATACAAGTATTAAAGGAAAAAAGGTCATTTGAATGGAAACATCTTTACTAATTACAGAAAAATCAAGCTTTGTTGCTGATGCTACAAAGTTAATTATATAAAGAAGGAAATAAATAATGAGCAGAATGATATGAGTACCTCCACTAACATGTCAAAAAGGTGACATTGCTTCTCTACTAGGCACTACACAACTGTGCTATATCCTGTTCCTTTCTGGTCCCAATAAAGAAAATAGTATGGACTTATTTTAAACAAGAAGAATAGAATTGAGCATAGGCAATCAAAAGAATGAGAGATAGAAATAAAAAAAAAATAGCAAAATAAAAGGATGGAGAAGAAATCCAGAAAAACAATAGACATTATAGCCAACTTGTGGGCTACGAGGAACAAATATAGAAAGGGTCACAATCTCAGCTTCTTAAGTTATCTGGAGAAAAGCATGATCATAACAAGGCCACTTCCAGAACATTTTATCAAAACTCCTAGATCTTTGTATCCTCCACACCTTCTTTTCCTGGTATACAACAAATGGTCTGGATAGAATTCATGTGTGTCTGTCAGATCTTTCTGATGACTTTCAGACTGATGATAGATGATGTGTTTACTAGGAATTTTACACTTGCAACAACAAGGCTGAAAACGTCATGTTTACAGATCTTGCAACACTAAAAACTATGCAGGAAATACTTCAAATAAAGAGATGAGGAGGGGGTTAAGGCATCAGTGTCTATCACATAATGTAAACACTAGAGAACCGGTTGCTATCTAGCTGGTGCTATATGATCTGATTTAGGTCGTTACAAACAAATCCTGCCAATGGAGGTGGTACTTGATTATTGGAAGCCTGAGGACCCCATGGGGATCCATACTGAAATGCAAAACAAGAATCAAAATACAAGACTAGAAAATGAGGTCTGAAATTCTAGGGAGCAAACACAAAGCAACTTTTTCTTCACCACTTATATCTCATTTTCAAGCTTCTTTCTATCCATGATACAGCAACATAAAATAATGATTTTAGAGAAAGGTCTAGCACACAGTAGCTGAGACCTAGTCCTGACTCTACAAACAAATTACCCTGAGACTTCAACCTAAGTACGTGAACTTTCTGTGCATCAATTTTCAGGTATAAAATGATCATTTTATATAATTTTACATTCATTTATATCATAGTCCTAAAGAGGAAATGCATTAGTACATACAAAAGGCTTATGTCAGCATCTATCATAGAGCACACACAACAAGTCAGCTATTCTTTTCCATGACCAGCTATAACACTCAGGTACAGAAGCACTGATGTTTTGAATTCAGAAAGCAGATAATTATTCTGGTCTCTGTCCATGCTGTTGAATTGTATTTTTTATTTTCCTCAGCCTTCAAAGGATACACACATTTGCATACTCATGTAAATGTATAACCATGCTATCGACAAACACCGGGATTCACATGTGTAATGTGTGCTTCCATAGATGTGAAATCATGTGCAAAATGGACCAGCATTGCAGTTGTCCACATCTCTTCCTGCATTTGATACCTTTCTTCTCTTACAGAAAGTGAAGGGGAAATGTCAATAAATTATTCATTACAGCAATCTGATGATAGCTCAGCAAATAAGAAAGGCAACAGCAAGCCATGGAAGAAAATTTATTAAAACAATAACATTTTCCACAGATAACCTACTTCACATTTGATTTTTCCAAGTAATTTATTTTTGCACAAATGTATCTCCCTTACCTAATTTGGTATTTATGGTTTTAATCTACAAGAGAGTGCATTTTTTCTACACTATTTTTGACTAAGCTTCATATTGATTTTCACTGTGAAAATAAAGTGTTCCCAGATATTAGCTCTTCTAATTGTTGGCATTTCAGCCATTTAAGTGTATGCACCCAAAAGAGGTTTGGATATATATGAACATCAAAACACTGTTTTAGGCTTTGCAGGTTGGGGCAGGGGAGAAGTCTAAAGAGACAGCGATTTTAGTCTTTGTTTGTAAATACGAATAAGAATCGTGGAGATGAATTTCAATTCTTCAAGTGATTTCTGAAGAATTTTCACCTAATGAAATCTTTGCTCATTTCTTATGTGGTGCAAACTGTCAAGGAAGGCAGATATATAGATTGTTGTTAACTCACACTGCTTTGAACACCATTGTCATGCACGACGTCAGTTTTTTGTAGACCATCTCTCTTACCTCAAATATGGTAAAGGCAATTCTGAACAGCACCACAACATGCCTCAGAATTATGACTAGAAACTCCCATCTGAAAGCACCCATTAAAGAGGCATTCACGGCACTGCAGTGAGAATCATTAAGTACAGCCCTTACTATTTGCCTTCTGAGGAATTTCACTAATATCCTACTGTTTTTCAGGCAATTAAAATGCAAATAAACATTTAAGGGTGCTAGATTGAAGCTCAGATTTAAAAAGGATATCACTCTACATTCACCAAAGATGCCTGGTTTCTGTTAATTGAATGCCATTTTGTAGACGCACCTCCTGATTAATACTATTCATGCAGACAGACTTTTAACTGGCAGCTAGAACTTTTGTTTCTTCGCTTTTCATGGTGAAATCTGATTCGTCTTCCTACCGTGACTTGTAAGAGTATTCATTTTTTAAAATATGAAGCATAAACATCCTTTTAGAGATGGAAATTTTAAATCTCAACATTGGGTTTAAGAACCTCTCCAGAAAGCACTAAAGAAAAAAAGACATTGATGTTTTCGTGCAGATGAAAGAATGGCAGCAATGAGCTGTTGCATTGTGTTCATTGGCCAACTCTTCACCCATGAATAAATGTATGATGAGGAACATTAATCTGTGAAAGAAGACTTCCTAACAAGAGATAGCCAGATGGTGCCATGGCAATATAAATGCTCCTAATGGAATTATGTGATGCTTCTGCAACTGATGTCAAGGTATTTCATCTCCTCTTGTCTGCAGATAGGCTGATATTATCCCAGTCTGTAATTATAATAGCTATCATAATTGTTCAAGGAACTGATGAAAATAAAAATGTACTTTTATAATACCCGGAGTAGTAAATGAGAAACTTGGATTTCATAGTATTTTTCAGCAAATCATGTTTATATTCAAGTACAATTCTTCAAATACCATTTCATTTTCTCCTTTTGTCTGCATACAATCCTATAGCAAACACAGAAAGATATCCTGTCACAAGAGATGTTGTCTATTGAAATATGTGATTTTCTTTCTGTTTTTGTCCACATTACAGGCCATCGCTAATAATCGCTAATTAGAAGAACTAAACAAGCAGTCATAAACATTTTACTCAACTGGGGGTAATCTGAGACTGACTGGCCCAAGTGAGTTGTCAGGTGATTGGATACGACGCCCTGGATCTGAGGTTGTTTCCTCCGTGTTTCTATCAGTGTAGTAGAACAGTTTAACAAAAGTTGGCCACTATTATACAAATGTTTTGAGACAAGAAAGGATGTAAAGCAGATAGCCGCTTGCTTAAACCCACGAAAGGCTTAGTGTACACATAAATTGAGGTCCAAGATCTGGAATTAGGTATTCAATGCTTTGAAGTGGTCAGAATATGCTGCATAAGGATTATTTTCAGAAGAACCTTATTGACAATTACAAGATTTAGAAAGAATTCTCTGTCTTCCTCTCAACTGCTTAAACCAAGTGTGCCTTTCTTTTCTTTTTTTGATACTATAATATAATTACATCATTTCCTCTCCCAAACTGTCTCTTATACCTCCCTTTGTTCTCATTCAATTTCATGACTGCCTTTTCTTTGTCATTAATTGCTGTTTACATACATATACGCCTATGTGTTCTATTTGGACTTAAAATGTACTTAACAAAAGAGAAATCATTCCTGGTGCTGGAAACACGGAGCTAGTCAAGTCATAGAACTTGGAGGAAAACCTGCAACTGCCACTTTGCAAATGCAGCACAATACCTAGCTAAATATTTGTCCTTGTGCTCACAGATGAATGTAGTCCTCCCTCATCGTCAAAGAAACTTCTCTTTGTAATAGATGAAGACCTTTACAGGAAACCACAGCCAATCAAAATGCAACATTGTAGAACCCAATAGACAGACAGACAGACAGACAGACAGACAGATAGATAGATAGATAGACAGATAGATAGATAGATAGACAGATAGATAAAGGTAAGGCATAGGCATAGATATAGATCTATACATGCATATATGTAGGCATAGATAGATGTAACCTATCTATAACATAACTCCTGAACCTAAGTCTAAGTCTCAAGGACCATTTCAGAAGAGATGCAGAAAGATTTTAAGAGCCAGAGGAACAGGGAGTTTTCTATGAGATCATGTGTCCTGGGAATGTCAGGATACATTTCCTTTTGCTGTCTCACTGCATGAGGAAGAGGAAGAACGGTTGCCATCGGAGATGAAGTCATTGAAAGAAGACAGTGTCAACAGATCTCACAATAACTCCTCATTTCAATGACACCCCCCCCACATGTAGTCACTACTTATTTGAAGCTACGTATCATTTGTCAAAGCCAAACACTCACTCATTTGTGAAAGTTTTATACCCAAATCTAACCACTCTTTTGCGTTTAAGTACTTTCTGCCAAGTCAAATGTACAGGAAATATTAATAAAATCCTATAGCCTTTCTTTTGTCAGAGTGCCTTTGTTACTTTAATTTAAAAAGCCCCTCAGTTACTGTTCCCAAGAGGTCACAGGAATGCTATACCTCCCCACAAAGCCACTTTATAGCTAATTAAATATAGCAACTTCAAATTAAACAACCTTAACTCCCTGCTGACCAGAGATCAGAAATATTGTAACTCCCCTAGCTTTACCCAGATACTTCTTTTGTCCGACACACCTTTAATTTAAACCTTTCACAGAAATGGTTTCCCCATTTCTTCTATACACGATGACTCTGTTTCTGAAGACTGTAAGTAACTTAATCATTTCTACTCATTCACATACAGCATGTGCTCCCCTACATTATACTCTTTCCCCTATGTTTTATCACTGTATATTCCTAAGAATTGTGCTTTCCAATTTTGTGTGGCCTGTGCTTGTACCTAATCCAAAACATAAATAATATTGAAGAGATATTCTTTTGATTTACTACATGACCCTGATGGGCTAAAAATTTGATAATCTTGATTTCAAAAGACATTTTCCAGCTATTACTTGAAAGTGGAGAAATTCTGCCTTATGAGAACACAGATGACATAAGAGCAGAGCATCATCTGAGCTCAGGTGGGTGGTTCATGATGAGTACACAGAAGAAAATGTATGGCATGGAGACCAGAAGCATCAAGTGTTATGGTAGACGCCATTCACTCACTCATTCGCTCATTGAAATTAGGGGCACTGTGGTTAGGAATGTAAGGATGCCAACAATCGTACCTTTGAAGAGCTCAGAATCTGAGTCAGTCTGGATCCAAGCTAAGCACTTCTTTTTTTGTGCATCGTGGCAATACACTCAGAAAGGATCTT
Organism: Onychomys torridus; assembly: GCF_903995425.1. Classification (NCBI taxonomy): domain Eukaryota; kingdom Metazoa; phylum Chordata; class Mammalia; order Rodentia; family Cricetidae; genus Onychomys; species Onychomys torridus. The sequence goes on from NC_050463.1 coordinate 13,035,696, forward strand.
AGGATGGAGCTACAGGGAAATTGAATCTTTAAAACAAAAGGTAAGAGAAGTCTCAGTTGATTGACACAAAAAGAATTACTAACAAGCTATCAGTCAAGCCCAGAGGAGATGTCTCTTTGAAACAAAGGATTGGAGTGACTGTTCAAGTTGATAAGAAGAAAACACTCATTCATTTTTATTGGCATTTTTCACTCATACAGAATCATCGGTTTTGTTGCGGTAGTTTCATAGGTGTACACAATGTACTTTGGTCATGCTCACCCTTCACACCTACTCCTGTCTCGTACTCCTTCTCGCTAGTCCCTACTCCCAACTCCCAACCGTTCTCCCACTGCTTGCTTCTCATTTTGCTTCTTAAATCTAGATTCTGGATATGAGAGAAAAACATGATATTTTCTTTCTGAGAGATTCATTGAGTAATTCAGGCTCATTTGATGACTGTCAGGGATAAGATGCTGTATCACTTACTAGGTGACAATATAATACATTTTACTTGGGGTAATATTAATTTCATGGTGATAAATATATAAATAATTATTATGTTTTGATAACAATGATGAAAATTTCACAAAAATAAACATTAGTTATGAACTCATTTAAAATATAGGTGTTGGCTGGCTAGGATGGTGAAGTTGAGTTTCAAGTGACTGAGTAGGGTTTGCATATGTGATATTTAGAAGGAGGTAAAGGCATTACAAATGAAAAGAAAAGTATGTGCCTGGGGAAGGAAGGAAATTGGCCTATCCTCCATTAACTGGATTTCAGTCACTTTGGTCAATTCCATTTCCATTTTAGAGATCACCAAATGAGTACGAAATTTGCTGAAGCGAATCTCCATAAGGCTCCTGTCTCATGAGGCTATTCTAGGCAATAACGTTTGTGAAATGAATAAAAATAAAAGTTGAACATAGACATTTTCTTTATTGCCTTAATTTCACAACCTGCCTGAGTCACACTTGCTTTGGGAACCATAATTTTGAGTTCCTAGACTTGAATGCACTTAAAAATTCTTTTCACAAATGGGAGGTGGGAAAAAAGAAAAGTGTTAGGTGTAAAAGGCAGACACACAAATAGCTGCTCTGAAGGCAATATGACAGTGTCACTGAGGGAACAAAAAGCAGTTTTCAAAATCATATTTAAACTATCTTGAACAGCATCAGGGAAATGCAGGGGTAACACCCCGGAGCTTTGTGCTGTTTATGGTAAATTTTGCTCCACTCACAGCCATTCTGAACTTTCATTATACGATATTGGGGGTAAACTGGGATATAAAAATTGGAATTTATTTTTGTTTCAAACAGCTAGTTCATTTATATTGTCTAAAGAAAAATTGTGCATTCAGAATCATCTATATGGAAGTATATTTTTGGAAACTTTTCATGATGACATTTAATTCAGTTTGAAATTTATTCAACTAATGAGTCAATGTGAATTCATTTTATTAAAATTTTAGCTCATAATATTAACTCCCTAATAAAGTTTTGGTGCCATATTTAAAGAATATAGTCAGTATTGATATTATTATGGTATGTTGTCAGGGTGATTTTTACTTTTCACTAAAACATAATAAAATTGGGAATATAATAGCATATAATCTCAGTATGTTACTATATCCTGCATTTCTCTATAGCAGTATAGAAGTTATTATTACTAAATGTTTCCCGAATTCTAATAAAACTAACTAAGTTACTTTTTAAAGCATTTTTCATAAATCCTGTAGTGCTGCACTCAGCTTTGTGGTATTTGTAACATAGATAGCTAAAAATCTTTAGACCACATCAAACTTTAATAATATCATTGGACTCAATACATAAAGGATCTCATCAATTAATGAGCCACAAGCTACCTATAAAGAAAATGCATTGTTTATAATTAATAATTTGTTAAACGAAACACTGACATGCTTCATCCACTCCTTTGACATGTTTATAAACTGTCTATTCTGTGCACTGAACATATTGATCCATTTTATGTCATCACAATGCCTGCATTTTAATGGAAAGACAGTTGGGTCTCTTAAAATTACAAAGATAATCATCAGGGTAAATGAATATGAATCATCTTAATAGAAGAACTACTTTGGGAGTCAGGGGACTCCTCTGACATGATGTGTCAACTTTAAAGAAAGGATAAGGATGGGTATTGCCAAGCTGGGAAGATGGTTCAGTGGGTAAGACAGTTTGCTGTACAAAGAAAAGATCTGAGTCTGAATCTCAGAACCAATATGAGATTAGGGCGGAGTCATGTGCACCTTGTAACCCAGGTGCTGGGTAGTGAGAGACAGGAGGGCCACTTGAGCTTATTGGCCACAAGACTAGCTTCCTATTCAGTGAGAGGCCCTGTCTAGAGGCAATAAGAACAGAGCAGGGCACCTACCATCTTCCTCTGGAGTTTGTGTGTATGCATAGGTACTACACACATTTTTCTCTCTGTCTGTCTGTCTATCTATCTGTGTCCTGCCTCTCTTCTCCCTCTCTCTCTCCCTCTCTCCTCTCTCTCTCTCTCTCTCTCTCTCTCTCTCTCTCTCTCTCTCTCTCTAAACACACACACACACACACACACACACACACACACACACACACTGAACAGGATGCTGCAAAGTCAAAGGATGGAGAAGGTGTGTAAACTCAAGATACTGAATTTTTGTTCAAGTCAAGGCTTCAAATAAAGAAATAAAAGAGCATGTAGAGTAGCTGGAGAGACAGAAAACTGGATGTGAAAGTTCACACCAAGTGCTTTGAGTTCCTTCAGAAAGAATGGCTAAACAAAAGTTGGAAATATAATGAAGTCGTTTTATAAATGGCCAATAAAACACTCATGCAAGAGTGAAGATGACATTGGAGGGAAGAGAGACGACTAAGGATTTGTTATGAAGCTTTCTAATTTTTTTTTCATGATAACACATTTATTTATTTTTTCTTCCCCTTCCCCTTTTTTATTATATTTGTGTTTTAATTTTACATATCAGCCATGGGTTCCCCTCACCTCCTCCCTCCCACCCTCACCTATCCCCATCCCCTCCCCTCCATTCCCATCCCCTCCAGGGCCAAGACTCCCCTGGGGATTCATTTAAACCTGGTGGATTTCAGTACAGGCAGGTCCAGACCCCTCCTTCCAGGCTGAGCATGTGTCCCCGTGTAAGCCCAAGGTTCCAAACAGCCAGCTCATGCACTAAAGACAGGTCTGAGTCCCACAGCCTGGGTGCCTCCCAAACAGTCCAAGCCACTCAACTGTCTTACTTATCCAGAGGGCCTGATCCAGCTGGGGGCTCCAGAGCCTTTGGTTCACAATTCATGTGCTTCCATTCGTCTGGCCTTTCCTCCCCGTACTTTTTCCAATCCTGGGCTCAACAATTCACACGCTTACAGTCCCTCCTCCTTCTCGACAACGGGACACATGGAGCTCCACGTGGGGCCTGGCTGAGGATCTCTGCATCAGAGATTCTTCCTCTAAAATTATATATATATAATATATAATAAATACATATATACATATAGCATTATGGAAAAACAAGAAACTCTGTTAATAACTTAGGACACATATATGGATATTGTTAACAGTTTTTATGAGTCAGGCTATTCAAATACATATAAAATATGTAATAAATATATAACAGTATAAAATATGTATTTACTAATTTTTTTCTTTATTTACTCAGCCAGGAGCCTTTTGAATTACAGCATAAAAGTTTACAATTTTTTGAAGAAATAGTAATTGTAAATTAAAAATAAAAATTATCTAAATATAAAGTATATGATGTTGGAAGACAATATATGCTTTTCTACGTACATCAAGATTTTTATTTCTGTAGAATTCATAAATAACTTCATAAAACATAAGCAATTATCAATTGCTTCCAATCTATATTATATACAAAATTTCCCATGCCTTTTGTTTTCCTTAATTATTGTAGTACTTTACTTGATATTTGTTTGTCTAAATTCAGCTAGTAAATTCAAGACACTATCACATACAAAAATTATAGACTTATAAACCATATGCATTCCTGAAAATTGCTTTTGATTTAAGGTAAAGTAATGCTAACCTGGGTTTCTTTGGAACAGTGGTTCTCAACTTTCCTAATGCTATGGCCCTTTAATACAGTTCCTCATGTTGTAGTGACCCCTCAACCATAAAATTACTTTTGTGGTTATTTTATAATTGCAATTTTGCTACTATTATGAATCATAATGTAAATATTAGATATGTAAGTATCTGGTATATGACCCCTGTGAAAGGGTCCTTCAACCCCCTAAAGGGGCATGATCTACAGCTTGAGCATTGGTGCTTTAAGAAATCTGATTCTTGGAATAGGCAGAGTGCTGGAGAGGTCCCCAGAAATCCACAATGATACCTCCACTGTAGACTGCTGGCAATGGTCGAGAGAAAGCCTGATCTGACATAGTCTGGTGATCAGATGGCCAAACACCCTAACTGTCGTGCTGGAACTCTCATCCAATAACTGATGGAAGTGGATGCAGAGATCCTCAGCCAGGTCCCAGGTGGAGCTCCATGTGTCCAGTTGTCGAGAAAGAGGAGGGACTGTAAGAGCGTAAATTGTTGAGACCAAGATTGCAAAAAGCACAGGGACAAACAGCCAAACTAATGGAAACACATGAATTATGATCCAATGGCTGTGGAGCCCCCAGCTGGATCAGGCCCTCTGGATAAGTGAGACAATTGAATAGCTTGAACTGTTTGGGAAGCACCAGGCAGTGGGACCCAGACCTGTCCTTAGTGCATGAGCTGGCTGTTTTGAACCTTGGGCTTACACAGGGACACTTTGCTCAGCCTGGAAGGAGGGGACTAGACCTGCCTGTACTGAATCCACCAGGTTTAAATGAATCTCCAGGGGAGTCTTGGCCCTGGAGGAGATGGGAATGGAGGGGAGGGGCTGGGGGGCAAAGTGGGAGTGGGGGCAGGAGAAGGGAGGACAGGGGAACCCATGGCTGATGTGTAAAATTAAAACACAAATATAATAATAATAATAATAATAATAATAATAGAAATCTGATTCTTATATTCTTTTATGTGATAGACTTGAACAAAGCAATAGTGTAAAATAGAAAAAGAATGATAGCCAGAAGTTAGCAGAACACTATTTAGTTGTCAAGAGCATTCTACTATATAAAACAGAACTGATAGAGAACATTTTCTTTCACTACATAATTGCTAAAAAAAAAAAAACAAACAAAAAAAGGCAATAAAAAAAGGTGGGAAAAACTGGAGTTTAAACTTTGGGTCCACAAATTTCTCTCATTCCCTCCATTATTCTACTCTTGAAATTTAATTGGTGTAACATTTAAGGTTAACTAGGATTTAAAATAAATCACATTGCCGAAATTATAGATAAAATTTCTTACATTGCCAATCACTAATGGGTCATGTGATATAATCAACTTTTATATGATCATCAAAATTGATAAATGTTAAAAGCCCACTGTCATTAAATTAGCAATTGAAAATGAAAGTAGCATGCGCCCTGTAAATATCACCAATCCAGGGAAGATGGAATATCCATTTTATGTTTTTATCACTGATTTTTTTCTTGAAGTGCTCAAACCTACCTATCTGATAGGTTTGAACTTGAAAGACTGAAAATTCAAAGAAGCTTCAGATTTAAAAGACTGAACTTAAGTTTCAGTTTCATGAAGTTAAATTCTCCACCTTGATCTTCTGATGACTTGGGTAACATGTGGAAAGCACTGTTGTGAAATGACCAAATTGCTTCCCAGAGTTTGTACAATTTCTTCTTCTATCACACATTTGGACCAGCCATGCTTTTCAATACTGAAATCTATCAAGTAACATAAAACCTAATGCATGGGTTTGCTTTTCTCCAGTTATACCCACCTTTTCTATGAGAAAAATTTCATATAAGTGTATATATGTATATATATATATATATATATATATATATATATATAAAACAAAACAGCTTATACTATTAAAGGGCTATATTTGTATTATGAAGAAGTAGTTTCAAATTATTTTCTGATATAAAAGCAATATATAACTCAAGCATATTATTATTTGAAATATTACAAATTATTACTCTGAAATTAGATATAATGAGCACCAAAGTTGCTCAAAATGAAAAATTGTTTATCATGTTATTTGTGATGTAATAATGTGGTTTCACACCAATATTTTACCAGTCCTACACTGTCTTAAAGCAGATATCCTGGTCCTCTATCTCTTATAAAGTTCTGATCCTTTCCCCAACGTTTCTGAGTTGTATGTATAGTGGTTGTTTCATAGACTGGTGAAAAGGATTGGTTGTTTGTTAGAACATAGTTAGTTGTTCTCTGCATTTTGACCAATTGTAGGAACTTGTTGCTGGTAAGGTAATGAACACTAGAGGAAAATTACTACTACTAATACTACTTTCCTAAACCAGTATCACCTCTGGCCTCAATCTAAATGTTTATCCTTATAGCTTTAGATGAATATAGCTCTTGTCTTGCACCAAAGAAGCATCATTCTTACAGCAGAGACCATTACAGAAATCCATAATTATTAACTTTTTAAAAATAAAATCTCATGACTGTCTGGTAGTAACAAAGATATCAGAAGAAATAAAGTTAATCATTGGATTTAGGTGTTGGGGGAAAGACAAGAAAATGGAACAGGGACCATGTCAAAAGAAATGGTAGACTAGTAGATGAGGAACAAAAGAGAGTAACAAAAGAGGCTGACAGATAAGATCAAAGAACATTATATAGATGCATGAAAATGTTACAGTAAAGTCCACCATTTTGTGCAGATAATTCATACTATAAATATAATTTTAAAGCAAAAGAAGCCATCAGTGTTTAGACAGGCCATTGGCCTTGGTAAAGACCTGCAGACTTTGTGCTTTCATAATGACTGATTTACCTAAAACTGGCCCCAAAGCAGGACTGTGAAGCAAAGAGAACTGGTATTTTGAATGAGAATACCCCATATAGGTTCATATATTTGCAGACTTGCTCCTGTTATTTATTAAGTGGCACTGTTTGCCATAAGAGAGAAGCCACAAGGCACAACAAAATGCACTATAAGAGTTTATTAAGGAAAGGGAATAGAAAGGGTGTGCAAAGGGCTATGGAATGACCATGTAGGAAGAGAGAGAAGGAATAGGTAGAGCCTGCTTTTGTAGGTTGCCCTGCATGTACACGTATGGGCTTAAGTTGCTAGCCCACTCCTGCACATGAATACATGATCACACAGCACAAGGATTACATAGGACTTAAGGGCCTAGGATGACTAAGCATCTTGCCTAGCTACTGGACAGCATATATACAGTCATGTAGCTAGGGGAGTGGCTAGGAATTCTAACACTCCCTAGTTGATCAACTGTTTAGAAAGATTGGGAAATGTGGCCTTGTTTGAATAGGTGTGTCCCTGTTGAAGGAAGTATGTTTCTAGGGGTGGGTTTTGAACTTTCACAAGCTCACATAAGACCCAGTATCTTTCTGTCAGTTCCCTTTGGCTCAGGATGTAAGCTCTTAGCTACTACTCCAGCATCACCACATCATGCTGTCAGGCTCCCCATGATGATAATAGACTAAACTTATGAATTCTAAGCAAATCCCAATTAATGGCTTTCTTTTATAAGATTTGCCTTAGTCATGGCATACAACCTCAACAATAGAACAGTGACTAGGATGGAGGTTGATACCATCAGTTGAGATAGGGCTGACCAAGCTTTTGTTTGGACAAATATGGAAGACCATATTTGGACCAGAAAAGGTTTTGAAGATTGAAGTGAGACCTACTGGCTATCAGAGCAGAAGCATGGAAGATAGTAGTAAAGACAATTTGGACAATGTAAGCCCAGCTCAGTGGGTTTCAGAGGGGAAGAACATCAGCAAGTAGTTTAGAGATCACTCTTGTGATAATTTGACAAATGTTTTATCCTCATCATAGAAATCTGCCTAAGGCTAAATTGAAGACTTTTGCATTAATTCTTTGGCATGGGAGATTTTTAAGACAGTCTAGTATTGATTGAGTCATGTGGTTATTAGTGTCCACTTTTATGTGGATCAACAATGAAAAGGAGAAAGCAGGGCAAAGAATATAGAATGTACAATTTGAGGAGAAAAAAAGCACCAGGAAATGTAATGTTGAAGTCAAGGCTTATGCTTAGGGAGATTAAAAAGTTTAAAGAAATACCTGGTTGAAAATGGAATAAAGAGAGTGGTACCCTCAGGACAGGACACTACCCAGCTCAGCTTTCAACTATGAAAAGAAAGGAAAGCTTAAGGCTCAAAGGAAACCATCAACAATTGAAAGCTTTTGCAGATTCAAGGCAAGGAGGGGCCCAAGTTTCAGCCTCAACAAGCAGAAAAACTTGGCAGCTTTGGCCACACAGTTCTAGCTTTAGAGTCAAGAAGGATTTGGGGAAAGGAGTTACAGAATCTTCCTACACAGTTAAGAAAAGTGCTTGGCAGGGAAGTATCTGCATGGAGGTCTGCAGAGGCCATTGAATCTTGAAGCTGTGAAGGTGAAGCTTAGATTATGTTAGAGACTCAGCTATGTTGGAAACAAAAAAATCCTGGGATACCTGCCAAAAAGAGCTCATAACAGGATGTGGCAGGAGAGGGATGTATGTGGCAGTCAACAAAGCTGAAAGGAGTTGGAGATCTGAAGAGCAAGTTGACATCAGCCATGTAGGTACAGAATTTGCCCAGCTGGGTTTGTGGCTTGCTTTGGTCCAATATTTTCTCCATTTTGGAATGGTAATTTATATTTTGTGTCATTGCATATTGGAAGTATGTGATCTCATTTTTATTTTTATTTTACAGGAATTTACAGTTAAGAGATTGCTTTGAGTCTCAGAAAAGACTGGATTTTTAAAGTGTTGAGACTGTGGGGACATTTGAAGTTGGATTAAGTGCATTTTGCATTATGATATGGCTACAAGCCTGTGGGGCAGGGAGTGTAATGTGGCAGTTTGAGTGAGAATGCCCTCCCATAGGCTCATATATCTCCATGCTTAGTCCCCAGTTGATGAACTGCTTGAGAAGGACTAGGAGGTGTATCCTTGTTGAAAGAAGGTGTGTTTTGGGGCTGGGACTTTGGGCTTTGAGGTTTTAAAAGGCCCACACCAGGCCCAGTCTCTTTCTCTCTCTTAGCCTGCTATCTGAGTCTTAGGATGTAAAGCTCTCAGCTACTGCTCCAGCAACATATCAGGCTGCTGCCATTCCCCTACCATGATGATAATGGAGTAACACTCTGAAACTCCCAATTAAAAACAAGCTCCCAATTAAAAGCTTTCTTTTTATAACAGTCACCCTTATCATGGTGTTTCTTCATGGCAATAAAACAGTAACTAAGACAAGAACTCTATTAGTAATATTCTGGCTGAAATTTATTTCACTCCATCTGGGGAAGTAATAAAAGTATTCTTTAAATGTTGGTCCCTAGGAGCTTTCATCCCATCAGTATTTGGGAGCTGCTGTAGTAGATGAAAGCAGCATCAAGGGGCTCCCTCTAGTGTCACGTTCTTCCTTTTGGTCTCAGATATTGGGGCCTTGGGCCTTTGGTGTTGGTCAGTAGTACACCATTGGCTTTGTTTGCAATCCTTGGCCCTCAACATTTGACAGCTCTCTGTAACTCTTCTGGTGCATAATGTCATTCGATACTTCTCTCTGGCTCCTGTCTGTAATTGATCCTATTGTAGTCCCACTTCTCTGCTCTTTTTTTTTTTGCCTCTTTTCCTCTATCTTTTTCTCTTTCTATCTCTGTCTTTCTCTCCCTTCTTCCTCCATCATCATGGAGTCTCTTCAATTCATCTAATCCATTCTTTTTCAACGAATCAGTGTCAACTCTTTTTCTATATTGTTGCAATAAAGTCCTGAAATAGATTTTCCTACTTTGAAACCTTTCACAGTTTATTTCATGCTTAACAAAGGTACCAAAGTTTAAAGACTATCTTAATATTTCTTGTCCAAAAAAAAATTTAGTTTGTTCCTATGAGCATGTTGAATAAATACAAACCCTTTAAGACAGCAATAGGATGAATCTCCAAGTTACTAACTATGCTGAGTAGTTTATTCTCTTGCTATATGTCCCTCTGAAGAGTCAATAGAAATGTCCTGTTTCAAGACTATCATGAGGTGTTCCAGTTGGACAGGATGAGTACATTCTGAAGACCCACTGCATAATATAATGAATATATTTAACACTGTATTTTACAATTGCTAAGACAATAGATTTTAAATGCTCTCACCACAAAAACATAATCATGTGAGCAATGGGGATATTAAGTAGCTTTATTTTTGTGGCAGGGCAGTGTAATGTGCACTATAAATATGCGCAAATTTTGTTTCACAACTAGTCCTTGAAAACACTGAAGTGTATGCCAGGTCCAAAAAAGTAATTGTGAAAATCCAAGTTAATAAATGTAGTGTTATCTTTCTTTAACTTCATTAACAGATTCTTTCTCTTATGCCACTTGCCTGGAGTGACAATGTCATTTCCTTTGGAAGACCCAGTTAAAATGTGTACACATTATTAGCATTTCTCTGTCTGTTTCTACTTCTTAAATATGTTCCAGAAAATGTGGATTATTACTTAATTAAAGTATTCGTATATGCTTAAAATACTGTTCTTATTATAGAAGCATAATTAATTAGAGTAATAGACATGTAACTCTATTGACCACTATTCAAAACATAAAATGTAAAATTTGATCCTGGGTCATTAGAAAATATGCAATGAGCTCTATTATAAGTTAGCGATTCTGCTAAGCACACAGATTGTAGATATATAGAATTGTTTGGTTGTCTTCATATTGTCTAGCATACTTATAGTTATTATTAGAACTGAAACAATAATTGCACTAACCATACACACCAGCAAAGTTTGAATATGAAGTGAGACCCTATTTTCTTTTCTTTATATGGTATATACATATAATAGGTAAACTGTATTATAACAGCATTTTTTCTAAAAAAAAAAAAAAAAAAAAAAAAACAGAGCTTCTGACTACAGTTTGTGCATTTATACTTTACAAAGAAAGACAGAGTAAGAAAATTTAGTCCATAGGCAGAGAAGGACAAGAAAGACAACTAGAATATATAACAGAATATCCATTTAGCCAGTCACTAAGAATCAAGAATGGTGGACTGCTCTGTCTCATCCTCTGAAAGCCAACAAAGCTTTGTTGTTTCTGATTGTTTTGTTCTATTGAGAGAAGTAAAAGTGTCAGGAGTCTATGATGAGATTTTATTTGTGCTGAAATTTGATTTTATTTGTATGTTAATAAATAAAGTTGCCTGGAGATCAGAGGTCAAAGCGAGCCATTAAGCAGAAAGTCTGGCGGTGATAGCACATGTCCTTAATCCAATCACATGGCAGGCAGGGCCTCTGTGTGGTCAAGGATAAAGCCAAGCATGGTGACCCAAGTCTTTAATACCAGTACTAACCATAGAGACCAGGAGGTCTGTACAGACAATCAGTGACAAGGAAGTCATGTGGCTGGGCTTAGAGCCAATGAGAAGGCAGAACTGGAAAGCAGTAAAATGACAAGTCACACAGGGAGAAGCTCTCTCTCTGGGGAAGGATGGCAGCAAGTGGTAAGCTAAAGGTAGTCTTGCCTCTTCGCTAGTGCTCTGATCTCTTGGACTTTAACTCTGTATTTGGCTCTGTGTTTCTTATTTAATAAGACCGTTAAGAATTTCGTCTACAGGAGTCATGCAAGGGGACCAACAGGCAGCATTGGAACAGATGGAACATGGCTGGGCAGTTGGCAAAGCCACACCTGAATGATCTTTGGAGAGGCAAAGTCCCAAGGACTACATGCTGTGGGATGGTCCTTCTGTATGCTGTGAATGTGTTGCTCTCATTGGTTGATAATAAAGCTGTCTGGCCAATATCCAGGCAAGATAAGATTAAGCGATACAATCAAACTGAGGACTGAGATGGAGAAAAGTGTAGTCTAGGGAAATGCAAGCCAGCCACCCAAGGATCAAGATGCCAAAAGACCTGTAAGCCACAGGCCATGTGGCAGTGCATAGATGAATAGAAATGGGTTAATTTAAATGTAAGAGCTACTTAGTAAAAAGCCTGAGCCACTGGCCAAGCATTTATAATTAATATAAGCCTCTGGGTTATTATTTGGAAGCAGATGCTGGACAGGGTGGGACAGAGAAATTCCATATAAAACTCTATATCCTGAGGACCTCATGCTGTTATTGAGCATAGCTCTGATTGTTGTCTTCATGGTCACCACATCCCTCATAATCTATGGCTTATATGAAAACTCTCAGGGGCATTTTAGCTCCTCAGTGGGCAGTGTTCCTGGTACTTATAATAATAGTGATTGATTTTTTTCCAAGCATTGCTGCTGGAGCAGATTAATGATTCAACCACCACCCTTAGGAAGAATTTAGACATATAGAATTGTTACTAAGGTTTGGTTAAGATGCTTTTGCTATTGGTTTGAGGTATAAAATCTTGAGGAACAATTTAAAGTTTAGAAGGGCACATAGTTAAGTGAAGGACTCATTCAATGAGGTCCAGAACGATGGCAGCCTGACTATAGCTGGCTAATGTATCTTTCTTGTTAGGATAGGTTGGTGATCAAGGAGGATAATTAATTCCTTGTACCCATTTCTGCCCTCAGCTTCCTGATATAAAAATCTGTTGTTAACTGGGTATGCATCCTGAGAATTTAAAATATAGCCGATTGATTGTTCTTAATATATAAAAGTTTAGATTTATGATTCTTTTAAAATTTTTTATAAGGTTACCTTTTGGGATAAGTAATAAAGTGATTTATCCTTACTTTGTAACTGCAGAATGCAGCCTTCCAATCCAAAAGAACTGGCTGAGAAAAATACATTGCTTGCTTATACTCTGTTAATCTATAACAAGTTGTTTGGGTATAGGTGTACATGGGTTCTTGGGATAACTTGTTTAATCATAAAAGGGATATGAAAAACATGCTGTTTTTAACTTGTATTCATTTAATCCATTCACATTGTAATTTTTATACTGCTTGAAGGGTTTTGCTGGAGTATATAAGCTGTAAGGGGAAAAAAAAAACACGGGAGATGGAAAACACCAGGAAAGATATAGAAGGAAAGATGTAAAAAGAAAACATCAGGAAAGATGTAGAAGGAAGACATCAGAAAGTAATTGGAAGGAAGATATCAAGATAAACAGAAGGGAAACATCAGGGTAGAAGAACAGAACATAAAGAATGGAGTAGAACAAGCAGCAGAATAATAAAATGAAGAGTTAAGCTTTGGCCCTCCAGATAGCCCTCATGTGTCTGTTTTTCTGTACAGTAGTTCACCTGCTCTGCATCTCTTCAGTTTCTCTGATCTGCTGAAGGCTTGCCATTCGTCAGCACCCTAGGTGAGATCCTGACATGTTGGAGATGTGTGTGTGTGTGTGTGTGTGTGTGTGTGTGTGTGTGTGTGTCCTTTTTTTTGCCAGCCCCAGAGAGTTAATTTTTGCCCCTCTCTCTGGCTCCAGAGAATTAAGTTTTATTCCCTCAGATAGAAAAGTCAATTGAGTGATTAGTTTGCTGACTCTGTGGATCCTCTTGAATCCCTGAGCTGTTGAAGGTTTGCCCTCAGGGCCTTGTATGCTGTGCAAGCCTGGATGTGGGTGGATTCATGGAACTGGAAACCTAATTGCTAGAGAAGTCCCTCAACAGAAGTGATTGAATACTAGAGCAAGCAGTATGCAAGACATTGATTGGTTCTCTTGTGTGGGACTGTTCAGTCAGCACTGTTTGCCCACTCATTGAGACTGGAACATATTCCCCATTTCCAGTGACAAGTATGGCTAAGGGGATGCATACCACACAGCAGATACATCTGCTATTGTCAACAAAGCTTAGACCTTTAAAATGACCTCAAGTCTTCAACTTGATCGTTTTCCATTTCCAAGAAATAATGGTCAAAATTTTTCTAAAGCATCAGTGTATACCAAATCATGCATGTAATGTCAATATATTCATGTGATTGACATTGCTCACTGCCATGACTCTCATTGATTTATGTCAAATTATTATACATGTTTGCATTAAGGTACACATTAGTGCAAAAATAATTATCATCTAATATTCACAAGTATCTGTAATCTACAAATACAATACCACCACTCCTGAAAATAGATGATGTAGAGCTAGCTCTAAATTTAAATATTTAGTAGCAACTTTAGAATAGCTGAAATATTAGAGATATAAATACCATATAGTTTAAAATACATGGAATAACTCTGGAAAAGCTTAAAAGCCATTGACCAAATTTAATGTTAACAGCTAATCCAATCAGTGTGAGACTGAGTGCCATCCTAATATGTTAACAACAATCTACTTCTAAAGCTACAAGTCTTTGGTTCAAGGAGGAGATTTTGGTCATGGCATTAACAAAAATTTAAAGCTATTGGTATTGTTCAAGAGTACACAGATCTGTAGCAGTGACTAGGAATCAAAAAGTCACTAACAGGAGCTGGAGGGTTGGCTTGGTGGTTAAGAGCACTGACTCCTCTTCCAGAGGACTAGGGTTCAATTCCCAGCACCCACATGACAGCTCACAACTGTCTGTAATTCCAGTTCCAGGGGAACTGGCAAAACACCAATGCACATAAAACTTTAAAAAAAAATTCCTAACAGGTGAGACATTACCTGAAATGTCATTTTACTTTGTTATTGCCATTAAAAATACACACCTATTTTAGTAATTTAATCCATTTTCTGAAGTAGAAATACTAGAAAAAATCTTCTCAAATAAGTGATGGACATCTACTAAACCACCAATAAGGCAAATTATTTAATATCTGTTTTAAATATTGTATAGTTGGTAGCTATAAACAAGTCTCTTGTGCTCTCTGGTTTCCCAGTTACACATACACACACACAAACACAACACACAACACATACACACACACACACACACACACACACACACACACACACACACCAGTCTCCATAATATCTCTAGTATTGTAGAAACATAAGATATTCTCATTTGAAAAATATTTACTAGAAATAAAATGGTTCAGATGATACCAAGTGTTTGTCTTTGTAATTTTATTTTTGAGATTATGGTATAATTACATCATTTCTCTCTTCTCTTTCCTCCCTCCAAACCCTTCCATACACCTTTTATTGCTCTTTTTAAATCTATGGCCTCCTTTTTTTATTAATTGTTGTTACATGAATATATGCACATATATATACTCTGCTCAGTCTGTATGTTACTAGTTTGTAGTTTTCAGGGGTTCCCATTTGGTATTAGACAACCAATGGATGTGCTCTTCCCTAAAGAAAACTCTCTTTCCCAATCTCAGTATTCCTTAGCTAGTTCTTTGTGTAGCATTGAGGCCTCGTGAGCTTTCCCCATTTACTTTGGAGTGTTTTGTCTTGTTTCCTTCTAGGCAGTGAAGAGAACTACTATGTGATGCTGTGAACAAGTTCAGATGGCATCTTTATATGGAAAATCTAACAGGAGGAATCCTAGAGATCCACATTACACTACTTGGAAACTTTATTACTCTTGTTCTGTATAATAATTACAAAATATATATGACATGGTTTTCGTGAATCATTGTCATAAAAACCCAAACTGCACTGATACTGTCCAGTATATTCAAGTTAATTGTGCTGCATTTGATCAATTCTCATATCAAGCTGTAACTCATAATTGAAAATATCTGATATTTTTGAACATTTTTCTCATCTGAGAGCAATTCTAATATAAGTATTTACTTCATAATTAATAGTTCTTAAGTTCAAAGACATATAAATAACTATAGTTTAAAATGGGCTTTTATATCCATTTTAATCATCAGTGACACCTTTTTATAAAAAAAGAAAATCCCCCTTCTTCACATTTCAAAAGATTTTGTCTGCTAATCCTTACATTTATAAAGGAATAGTTAATTTGTTTCCCTTTTTAGGTAACCATAATGATCTATCAGCCAATCATACCTTTGGATTCTTAGACAATGGAGAGTATCGCTGTTAACACACTGCACGATTGCCACATTGTGCTATTTCTGCCGCTTAGGCATTTTGCTTTGCTGTATATAAAGACATGATTTAAATTCTGGCTTTTGAAACACTGAAAACAGCGCAAAAGCTATCATTACTATTTCATGCACTCTAGGAAACCAGAGACACCATATTGGGAATCTTGGTACCAGAAAAATATGTATTTCTGAATTATAATTAGTCCTCATGTGGCATCACATGTTAATAAATTATGTTCTGGTCCACAATTTAGGACTTTTCTTTTAAAATTTAGATATTATTGTTATAGTAATAAGGAAATGTGAACACTCTGTAAATCATTTATATTTAGAAGAATTCTATATTGTTGTGAGTATGTAGGAGTTTCAATTTTTGAGCATTTGTGGGACTTCAATAGCAAATAGCTGAAGTATACTGCAAATATTAGATTGGAGCTGCATAGTGTGTTATCACATACTTCTTTTGAAGGTTTATTTTTGAACTTCAAATTGCTCATGGGATAATGTTGAAAAGGCTAACTAATAACTATATATACAGTATGTACTAATTTTATTTCTTATATTGATATATTTGTGTATATGTATATACAGGTACATGTTTACATGTATAAATTTAAATGTATAATTGTTAGAAGAAAATGAAATAAAATAGCAATACCAACCATTGAGTTTATATACAAATGCCCATTAGTTCTTCTTTACATTTATGGTTAAACAATTAAACATTAGAAGCATGCATACTTGACTATAATATACATTATTAAGTGGTCAAACTCAGAGAAACTAACTTCTTCTTGAGTCCTTATCAAAAACTTCTCACCATTTCTTTGTCAAACAATCAATATATCCTCAAAAGGGAGAAATTATCCTTCTTGCTAAATGATTAGGTTTTGTAATGGTTAGAAAGCTTCATTTTTTTTAAAGAAAGACATTTGTTCTTTCCCATTAATGAGGTTAAACTAATTTATGAATGCAGCAGAGCTGCTGACCATAAAACAATATTTTCTTATGGTATGAAGATATAGTTAATCCACTTCCATGTTCCCACATGTGTTATATATCTTATATATTCAATACTAATTCTTCAGAAATACTTGAAAATTTGTTCATTATGTTGCCTCTCCCATTATAAAATATCATCATATGCCATTTTACATTTATGAGTTTCAGCTTACATTTTAATTTCTTTTTGTTGTTGTTGTTGTTGTTGTTTGTTGTGTTTTGTTTTTTGAGACAGGGTTTTTCTGCATAGCTTTGCACCTTTCCTGGAACTTGCTTTGTAGACCAGACTGGCCTCAAACTCACAGAGATCCACCTGCCTCTGCCTCCTGAGTGCTGGGATTAAAAGCATAGCTGGCTACATTTTAATTTCTTATTTTATAAAATACATGTATTAGAGTTCTATAAAGACACAAAATATATGGGGATTTATTAAACTGGCTTGAAAGTTGTGGCCTGGAGTCCAATGATAACTATTTCACACAAGACAGGCTGAAAACTCAATAGTTGCTCAGTCTTTGAGGTTGAATATTTCAGCAGACCCAACCTGGTAGGAAATCCTGGAACATTTCTGGAAAGCTTGACTCAATCTATGCCAAAAGTCCAAATAAGTTGGATGAAGTATGGATGAAGGGCTGCCACAGCAGCAGGGTGAGCAAACTTGAGCCAGGGCAAGCAGTCAAAAAGCACAGCCTCCTTCTTCCATGTCATTTTCAGCTGTGCTGCCCCCAGAAGGTGCTGGCTTGAAGGTGGATTTTCATGTTTCAGATAATCAGATAACAAGTAAATCTGTCACAGGCATGCCTGGCAGCTTGTGTTTTACTTAATTCCAGGCCCAGTCAAGTTGACGACCAATATCGGCCATCATGTTTTATGACTTTTTGTGGGAATTCATAAATACTTTTACAACCACTTAAAATATAATGTGTCAGCATAGTGTTTGGAGATGTATAACAATTCTTTAACTGTCTATGCTCATATGAGTGTACGTGTCTTCATATGTCTGTGAGGGGACATATACACGTGTTTACATGTGCATGTTAGACATCCTCAATCCCCACTTTTTGAAAGGCAAGTCTCACTCAGTTTGGAGAGTCTCACCTATGTGGCTTGGATGAGTGGCTGATACTTCTGGACATCCTGTGTCTACCACCCCCATGCTGGATTATAGGTTTGCACTGCTTTGTATGTGGGTTCAGGGATTCTAAACTCAGGAGCTTATGCTCATGTTGAGATCACTTTACTGACTAAGCTACTCCTCAGTCCTTAACTAGAGTCTTCATAGCTCATCATTTAACTAATAAAACTAATCATGTCAATTACCTTACACAATAATTCTACACTTATATAGATAGATAGATAGATAATTTAAAGTATATAATTTATTATATAATATATAGATAATTTAAAGTAACATATCATATGCATTACCATCAGAGTTCCAACTCAAGCTACCTGATATTTCACATGGAGTAGACATGGGGTTGGATTGGTTATTTTTGAATCATGCTTTTTTTTACTTCTTAGCTAAATGGCATTCACATTGTGCTTCAGTTTCTTCCGTTTAGATGTGAAAGAATGGACTTCTTGAATTATTAATGTAAACTAAATGGGTTATTTTCAAATCTTTTAAAGATGATGGTTAATGCATAGTATTTGTTGAGTAAATGTTCACTTTACTTATAAAAAAGGTGTTCATAAAGTTCTAGAAAGAAAATGTGATTTTTCCTATAAGTGGTGTTGGACCACTTGGATATCTATGTGGAAAATATATATCTTGATCACATAAGAGAGAACATAATTAAAAGATTCTTTAAGATAAGTTACACATATAAATAAGAGGCCAAATTGTATATGTACAGAAATATATACATATAGAAAGAATGTGGAAGGAAGTCTTCATGACCTTGATATAAACAAAAGTTTCTTAAATGGAGCATAGTATGCATAAAAGAAAAATGGAAAACTCTCAGTTTAGGACATACCATTAAGTGCTTGGTCTATGTCATAGTTAGGATTTCTATTGCTATGAAGAGACACCATGACACCGAAATTTTTTTTTCTTTTTAAGATTTATTTATTTATTATGTATACAGAAGAGGGTGCCAGATCACATTACAAATGGTTGTGAGCCACCATGTTGGTGCTGGGAATTGAACTCAGGACCTCTGGAAGAGCAACTGGTGCTCTTAACCTCTGAGCCATCTCTCCAGCCTGACACAGCAATTCTTATAAAGAAAAAAATTCAATTAGGGTGGCTCACTTACAGATAGAGGTTCAGGCATCATCATTATGATAGGAAGAAGCATGGCAGCATGCATGCAGATATGGTGCTGGAGTAGTAGCAGAGAGTCCTACATCTTTCAGGCAACAGGAAGGAAATTGTCACACTGAGCACAGCTTGAGCAAAAGACCTCAAAGCCCACCCCCATAGTGACATACTTCCTCCCATAATGCCACAACTCTTAATAGTGTCACTCCCTTTGGGGGCCATTTTCTTTCAAAACCAGCACAGTCTGGTAGTACAAATCTGTAATCACAGGAGTAAGAAGGCTGATACAGGAAAGTTTGAGGTCAATCTAGGCAACATGGTTAATTCCAGATCAGCCTGGGCTAAAGCACAAGAGTGTCTCCACAAAACAAGAACAAGAGCACAAAATTTCACCAATAAGAAAACAAAGAGGGCTCTCTTTCTCCCGTATTCCCTGTCTTCCATGCAGTCTCTCTCTCTCTCTCTCTCTCTCTCTCTCTCTCTCTCTCTCTCTCTCTCTCTCTCCTCCCCCTCCTAATAAATCTCTTAAAGGTTTTAAAAAAGAAAACAAAGAGGTATATGCCCAACAAAGGACTTGTATCCATATCATAGAAAGCAATAAGAAAAAAATACAACAAATAAAATATGAATCAAATCCTTCATCAGTTATTTCACAAGAGAAGATAACAGCCTAGCCAACAAATGCTTGAATAGAATACACCAGTCTTCACTCTTTAGAAAACACAAAGTCAGACTGTAATGAGATTCACCACTCCATAACTGGATAAAAACTAGATACATGCTGATATAAAATGTTGGTGACGCCATAGAACAAGTGTGATACTTGTGCTTTCTGTTCCAGTGTGCAGTCATGAGAATGTACCTCATAAACTCCAACAGCCATTCTAATCTGTCAGAACCCCAGCACAGAGCTCTGAAATCCATAAGTCATTTGCCTCAAGGTTCTGCTTCCCATGGACTAATTCTTGTCAAGGCCAAAGTCCAAGACGGATGCAGATGTAGTTGGCAATGGTGGTTGGAGAACTCCCTAACATCTTCCTCAAGCCCCTTAGGCTCATGGTGGTCTGGTATTCAGCCACCCAATCATTTGTCCTGATCTGTCTCAAGGGGCTTATACTGCATTAACAGTCCCATCATCTATCCTTAGTTTCTTCCCACTAGTATTTTCTATAGCAAAGTTTTCATATATACGCTTCAATTATCATGTCTTCCTTCAGGAATAATAAGGTAAAATATCAAACCCATTTCAAAACCATCCAAAATGAAATATGGCTACCAGAAGCACCCATTGTTTCAAAGGAAATGAATGTATGTTTTCAAAAAAAAAAAAAAAGGTCACACCAGTTATATTGAAAATTACCTCAAATGGAAATTACCCCAAATGCAAGTTACCTAATTTTCTCAATGAATGAGAATAACTTATGACAAATTTATCATAAATTCATATGATGAAATATAATAAAATAATAAAAATGAACTTCTATTATAGCCATCACTGGAAGTAATATAAACACTGTAAGTGATGTACACAGTGAAGTAAACTAGACACAAAAGATTATACACTCTGGGATTTTATTCAAGAAAAGACAAAAGTAACACATACTATTAAAAATCATGTGTCAGCTAGGCAGTGGTAGTGCATGCCTTTAATCACAACACTCTGGAGGCAGAGGCAGGTAGATCTCTGAGTTCCAGGCCAGCCTGATCTACAGAGTGAGTTCTAGGACATCCAGGGCTGCTCAGAGAAACCCTGTCTCAAAAACAAAAACAAACAAAAAAATCACATTGTGTCAAAAACATTCTTTAGCTGAATGTTGTTTAAACAGTTACATATATGCAAAATTATATTAAATTAGTGTATTAAAATTAGCATTCCAACTTCATAGGTTTTTTTGTTAATCTATCACTTAAGAAAGAAAATAGTAAAATACTTACATGACACATATGAATGTAAACTAACTTTTTCCTGTTTAATCTGCTTCTATAAGTTGTGTGGCACTAAAGTAATTTTGTTTTCTGAATTGCTATTCATCTCTTAAAATCCTGCTTTTCACATCATTAATTCAAGAATATATGGGGTGCTGGAGAGATGGTTAAGAGCACTTGTTTCTCTTACAGGAAATTTGTGTTCAGTTCTAAGCACCTACATGGCTGCTCACACCAATCTGTAACTCAAGTTCCAAGGGGATCTGACACCATCTTCTGATCTCTTCGTATACCAGGTGCATACACATTTCACAGACATACACGACTCGTACACACAGAATAAAAGAGATTTTAAGAATGAAAGAATACGCCGGGCAGTGGTGGCGCATGCCTTTAATCCCAGCACTGGGGAGGCAGAGGCAGGTGGATCTCTGTTAGTTCAAGACCAGCCTGGTCTACAGAGCGAGATCCAGGAAAGACACAAAGCTACACAGAGAAACTCTGTCTCAAAAAACTAAAAAAAAAAAAAAGAATGAAAGAATACTTCAAAAGGAGAACAAGCAAGAAGGTTGAGCGGATAAAGGGGTGTGCCACCAAGCCTGACCATCTGAGCTTGATCCCCCAAACCTGTGGTGAAAGAAGAGAAACTGACTCCTGAAAGATGTCTTCTGATGTCCATACATGCACATACTGCACACACACACACACACACACACACACACACACACACACACATAAAGGGGAAGAAATAAATGAATGCATAAGAACATTTTTAAAGGAATGCATGACAAGGAAAGCGTTGAGTGGGTAATCTGCAGGTGAAGATGCTGCCCTGGGAAAAGGGTTGTGTCAGGAGTTTTTGAGTGCTGCGCTGAGCAGGAAAGCCCTGATGTGTTCCAGGAGGCAGCTCCAGCAGTTATTTTGGGCACAGCGCTCATCTCTAACTGAGGGGAATTGTATCCCATTCAAGTAGGAAACTGCAGCCTGACGTGGAATTACAATTGCTGGAGAAGTAGTAGAAATGTCTGTCTTTCAGAGGCTATAATTGGGCAGATATATTTTAGGGGAAAATATGGTTAACTTCCTTCCTTATGTCTTGTCTCCTGTCATTTTTTTTAAGGAGCTAGTCACAGTTTTGAGCTTGGAATAGCCTAGAAATTCAGGGTCTTTTTGCGAGATAGAAGGTTGAGGTCTTTTCCTTCCTTTTTAAAAATCGTCATCCCGTTTTGGATCATTGCTGCTGGAGAGGATTTCACTTTTAAACAGTAATCTTATACAAGATCGATTCGTGCCTTCTTAGAGCTTAAGTGATTTTTGTACTTAATACTGATAAAATGTGTAGAAATGACAATAAAAATTATTTCTCTCTGTGAATGGTCATTGTGGTTATTAAATACTTTTGCTTTAAAGAGCCTTCTTTTATTTGGATATTACATTTGAATCTTTCAGCACAATGAGTTCTTGTGAATTGTATAATGTATCAGTTTTCTTTAAAAGATCTTGGACTTAGAATGACTATGCAAAAGATTCTCCATTTTTATCACCTTCTGCCATCAACATAGAGTCACCTTGACATTCCAGGAGAATGAAGCCTACCTTATGAAAAACAAGAAGCTAAATGTGTTGCATTCCTCAGTCATAAAGAAAAGGAGAGATGTGGGATTGGAGGAAAGCCTTGAGGCAATGATTCTCACAATGTATTCAGGAACAACTTCTTAATCACCTGGGTATGCTACTTTCAGATTCAGCATCCTCCCTGCGTCCTCCACCCCATACACTCAAGGAACATTTATAGGCATTGAGTCATGAAATTCACATTCTAAAATTGGTACCCAAGTGATCCTTTAATATAAGATTTCTGGTGCATTAACCTAGGATAAGTGTGAGGGTTACTCACGTAAAACAAGCCTTCATTATGCCATCCTCACAACCTAAGGCAGGGCCAGAAAGATAGCAAAAAATGAACTAAGGTGCAAAATCTGGAATGCTACCTGTAATTTAAATAGAATCCTTATGAACCCTGTTTGTTAATAGCATACTACCTGGTAGGCAGCCATATTTCTTTGTACTGGGACAAAAACTTAAGAGGGACCTCAGGATTATGTCAATAATCCTTGATTATTTATTGTTGCATCAAACAATGAAAAATTATGATTTTTTAAAAAATGTAAACTGAACAAAAGAGCCACCATGTTATTTCTTTTATTTTAATATTAATTTTTTAAAAGTTCATGAATTAGAGGAATCCATGTGAATCACTTCTCTGAATTTTTTACTTTTAAAGATCAGGAAAGATGCAAGTTTGAGAACCTTAGCTTTATTTCTATAGACATGATTCAGCTTCATGTCTTGAAATTCTTAGCAAACTTGGGACACATTTTTAACATATCCAACATGAATGTGAGAAATGCGAGCAAAGCATCTCGCTGTAGAATGATATTTCCTTTGGATTCTGAAGTTGGTACAAGTGGAGCTGTTAAATTCCACCAATTTAAGATGTGAGAGACTTGTCTATTATTAACAATCCAGTTCACCTTTCACAGGTCGCAGGAGAGACAGCCAGTTTCTTTCCACTTCCTGTGCAAACAGGGGAAAGTTTTAGAGGATCCAAAAATCAGTATCCTAACATGCTGCAGGTTCTGACTTACAAATTTAATCTGGGTAATGCTGCATTTTGTGCACATACTAATTTGATGGTAAAATGGTAGGGATATAACCAGTCTGCCTCCTAATATTAAAATATTGTATAGCTCTGATGTAAACAATAATTTTGAGATGAGGTAAATAACCATATCCTTAAGACAGAATTGCCACCATGATGACCCATTTACATTTTAGTATTTTGTTGTCATTTGAGGAAATGCAGGTATCTATCTTTGCCTCTTCCCACTGTCCACACATTAACAGTAGGAAGAGTCTTGTCATTCCTTTCCATACATTTTTTGAAAGTCCATTTTTTGGCTAGGAAATTTAATAAAGTAGAAAAATCACCTCTACAACTTGTTTGAAAGAGTTCTGTGACTTTAGAGAATCATGATAAAAATCCTTTTAGGATAAATCTAAGAGTGTTGATGTGATTTACATGTCATACCATGGTTATGGCAGTGGCTGACATAAGTATTGGTTATAAAATGCAATCCTGCATATTTATATATTCTTAAAGACACACATACATATATAATACATTGAAGCATGCTTACATATGAAATATTTATATAAATTAGAAAGTCATCCCTCTGCATCTAACTGTAGAACGTATTATCCAGTATTCTCTATGAAATAATCTCTAGAACATTCTCACATTTTAACTGTTGCCCAATGGCATTTAGGCTGCTTGGGTCTAGGGTAACCCAGTGACACTTCCAAATAATGCCTAGTAACAATTGTGCTATAGTTGAATTTCAAGTTCCATACCACGTAAATAAGTATTAGCAACTCAAGGAAAAGATGGTTTACGCTGGCCCACTGTTTGAAGGATTACAGTACATCCTAGAGGGAAGATTATAGACCTGGGAGAGAGAAACAGCACAACCTATTCTATCCATAATTAGGAAGAAAGAGAATGAATTCTGGTGTTCAGCTTGCTTTGCTCCCTTTTTCTTTATATTCAGGACAGTACACACAGGATGGTGTCATCTGCCTGCAAAGTGGGTATTCTTAGTTAAGTTTCTCTGAAAAACTCTCCCAAAGACACATCCAGAAGTACTAGAATTTATCAAACTCATAATCAAAGTTCACAGCACATATTCGAAACAGACAAACCAACATTTCCCCGGGGAAGCAGATGCATGAAGAAAACCTGGAAACTGTCCGTGGTCAAGGCCAGGCATCCCTTCCTCTACCTCAGTTTTTCAGAACCACTAGAATTGTCTCTGGTTCCAGCTGCCTCAGGATGGACTTCTCTATCTGGGAATCAGATATTTTTTTAACAATTTTTCAGCTTAAGCATTCTCTTGGCAACACTTTTTAAATTTACCCTCTCTACAGATTTAAGGGTAGAAGGAAACACGGGGACAACTCATAAAATATGCACAGTGGAGCCTAAATAGAACAATTGTGGCTAAATGATATCTGATGCTGTTTGCAAGGCTGGCAGTTTTATAGAAAATGCTGGAGAGAGACATGCTCTTCCAGAGGAAAGAACAAACTGTTCTTCTATCATTGATTATAAAGGCATGTTTAGAAGAAAAACAAGAAGTTTCTACTTAGTTTGTCAGGCACATTTTATGTTAGATTTTGGAGCAGAGAGTGGTGTGAGCCAAGGTCTTAGTTCTGTTGTTGACAGTTTAAAGGGCTCTGAGTAAGTGACTTGACCTCTCCTTGCTTCAGCATCTTTCTGAATAAGGAATATTCCAGGAAATATAGTCACACCACATACACCCTGTTGAAACTTACCAAGCATGTGGGGCTTCAGTTTCATAGTGTTACAAGAATTCAGAGAGCAGATGGAAGGTAATATCCTCAGATAAATGTATGGCTGCGATTGTGCTCATTAAAATATTTTGTTGAAATGTTTCCCCCTTTTTCAGCATTGTTAGAGTTGGGTTGAATCATATCTATCAACATTTCATATAGCCAGTCCCCAAGTCTTTAAAAAATAGGTGAACCGATTGGGGTGAATCACCCAAGAGAAAATTCCTATGAATTTTTGGGAGACAAACTACAGCTCCATGCCACTAGGCCATGGGTGACATTTGTCATATTATGTGGGGGTATTTTTCTTCTTCACCAAAATGAAATCATAGTAATTCAGAATGGCCTAGAGCCCACTGTGAATATTTTCCTCTGCTTTTCAGTATTTTTCTTAGCTTAATTTAAAACAAAGAATTATGATTTATTTCACCTTCCACTTCCCCCTTTTGATGGTGAGAAATCTTTTTCTTTATTTGGTTAATATTTATTTTAATAATTTTTATTAAAATATAATTATAACACTTCATTTTCTTCCCTCTAGCACCTGCCATGTCCCCTCAGTCCAACCTGTCCCCTGCCCTCTGACTCTCAAGTTGATAACCTCTCTCCCTATTATTATTCTTATTATACTAACACACACGCAACATGATGGATTTGTTTCTGTTGTTTGTGTATATGTGGTTTTAAGCTGACCACTTTGCATTGAATAACCAGTTAAGGGTTCATCCCATGAGAGGCTAATTCTTCATCTGTCCATAGTCATTATTTGCCTGCAGTTCTTTGTTTAAGGGAGGGACCGCTTGAATTTTTTTCTCTTTCACATTAGTATGTCTATTGATATTTTCAATGTATACAATACTTACAAATGTGTATGTATACATATATAGCTTAAAGGAAGTTATGCCACTTGGGCTGACAATACTCACAAGAACCATAGACTAAATGACATCATGAAGTTTGCAGGCAAATGGATGGTTCAAGAAAAAATCATCCTGAGTGAGGTAACCCAGACTCAGAAGGACAAACATGGTATGTACTCACTCATAGGAGGATACTAAATGTAAAACAAAGATGACTAGACTGCTACTCACAACTCCAGGGAGGCTACCTAGAAAACGGAACCCTAAGAAAGACACAGGGATCACCCAATGACAGAGAAATGGATGAGAGCTACGTGAACAACCTGGAAGTGAGTGTAGGTACTTACTGAAGGGCAAGGTTCGAGGGAAAGAGAACTTAGGGGAGCAGGAGATCCCAGCTGGATCAAGAGCAGAAAGGGAGAACAAGGAATAACAGACCATGATAAATGAAGACCGCATGAGAACAGGAAGAAGCAAAATGTTAGAGAGGTCCCCAAAAATCCACAATGATACATCCACTGTAGACTACTGGTGATAGTCTAGAGAAAGCACGAACTGACCTAGTCTGGTGATCAGATGGCCAGACAGCCTAACAGTCATGCTGGAACTCTCATCCAATAACTGATGGAAGTGGATGCAGAGATCCTCATCCAGGCCCCAGATGGAGCTCCAGGAGTCCAGTTGGTGAGAAAGAGGAGGGATTGTATGAGCAAGAATTGCTGAGACCAAGATTGGAAAAAGGACAGAGACAAATAGCCAAACAAATGGAAACACATGAATTATGGACCAAAAGCTGTGGAGCCCCCAACTGAATCAGGCCCTCTGGATAAGTGAGACAATTGAATAGCTTGAACCCAGGCAGTGGGACTGGGACCTGTCCTTAGTGCATGAGCTGGCTGTTTGGAACCTGGGGCTTATGTGGGGACACTTTGCTCAGCCTGGAAGGAGGGGACTGGACTTGCCTGTACTGAATCTATCAGGTTGAGCTGAATCCCCAGGGGAGTCTTTGCCCTGTAGGAGATGGGAATGGGGGGGACTACTGGGGGGAAGGCAGAGGCGGGGGCAGGAGGGGGGATGACAGGGGAACCCATGGCTGATTTGTAAAATTCAAACACAGATATATGTATAAAAAATGAAATTTGAAAAAAAAAAAAAAAAAGAACCATAGACTAACAAAACCCCTAGAATGAGGCATGCTAAGTCTTTCAAGTGGTTGCTCAGGGCAGTTAAAGTGGCTCCCTAAACAATGTAGGCTATTGTCTATTGTCCTTAGTTACTTCTCAGGGGGTGAAGGTCAGTCATAATTGCAGAAAACACCCCAAACTTAGAACTCAGGATTCAAATTACTCCTAACTACATTCTAACTCTTGTCTTTATACCCCAGATAACTTTAACTGTCACCCCTCATCAAAGGACTTTCTCTTTACAGTGAAAGGATACCATTACTAAAAACCACAGCTGGACACAATGCAGAGCAATGGATGGTAAGGAACACAGCCCCAGAGGGATACATCTGCAACACAGCTCCTGCATCTATGGAACACCATGGAAGTGGAAGAGAAGGAAAGATTCTAAGAGCCAAAGGGCCAGGCAACCTGCTGTGACTTTGAAAAAGACCTCTGAAGACCATTTTGTTCTAGAGATAGCTACATAAACAAGATCGTCACAATGGCAACAACAATATTAATCTTTTTAGTAATCTTTAAACATTTTCTTAAAATTTAATCTTCTTTTTAATGCTATGGATATTATTAAAACATTATTATAATAAATTTAACACACATGGCTTTCGAAAATTTAGTCTGAATCATAGTGTAAATCTATGTGAATATACTATGAAACATAATATGCAACCTCAAATTCACCTACAGCAACTATAATGTAGCAAGAAATATTAATATTATATCCTTGTTCCCATTATAAAGGAAGAATTACAATTAAAAAATATGAATTAAGATGCAGACCCACAACCAAACATTAGGCAGAGCTCAGGGAATCCTGCAGAAGAAGGGGAGAAAGGACTGTAGGAGCCAGAGAGTCAAAGACACCACAAGAAAGCCCACACAATAGACTAACCTGGGTTCATAGGGGTTCAGAGACAAACCGACAACCAGGAACCTGCATGAGACTGACCTAGGCACTCTGTACATCTGTGACAGATGTGTAGCTTAGTCCTCTTGTGGGACTCCTAGCAGTGGGAACCGGGGCTGTCTCTGACTCTTACTGCTTTTGGACCCTACTCATCATATTAAGGCTGGGTCAGCTTGCCCAGCATTGATATGAGGAGAGGTGCTTAGTCTTATGGCAGCTTGATATGCCATGTTTATTGATATCCATGGAAGACCTGACCTATTGGGGGTGGGAACAGAGGGAGGGTATGAGGGAAGGACTAGGAAGAGAGGAGGGAGGGGAACATACATACATACATACAAACAAACAAACAAAAGAAATATGGTTTAGCTGCAGGTTTAACTGTTGACTTAAAGGGGGATCAAAAGATTCCAGGGTTCTGAGAACATTTCAGAAATTGAAGGACCCGGTATCATTTTAGAGCAGTGAGAGACAGAAAGCACTGAAAGCTGAGCCTGATATCCTGTGATGAAAGACTGGACATTCTTTTACTATAGGAATTTGAAAGCCATGTCACAACATGATCGTCAAAATGGCAGTGTGGTTATTGCAAACCACTTGTAATAAGTTATATGTAAGGACACACACACACAAAAAAATACACAAACTGTCATTCTTCATAGATTGTAAATATTTATACATTCTCTAAATTATGACCCTCCACAACCTCAGATAAGATAGATAGACAGATAGATAGATAGATAGATAGATACATAGATACATAGATAGATACATAGATGATAGATACATAGATGATAGATAGATAGATAGATGATAGATAGATAGATAGATAGATAGATAGATAGATACATAGATACATAGATACATAGATACATAGATACATAGATACATAGATACATAGATGATACATAGATAGATACATAGATACATATATAGATAGATACATAGATACATAGATAGATGATAGATAGATAAATATCTAGTCTTGGGGAGATGGCTCAGTAGATAAAATGTTTGCCACACCAATGTGAGGATTTGAGTTCAGCCCTTAGAATTTGTGTAAAAGAGCTGGGCACATACCTGTGTTCATAATCCCAGCACTGGAGAGGAAAACCAGAGGTAGATCTCACAAACTTTAGTCTAGCCTGTTTGAAGATTCCAGGCTTGTGAGAAACTGCTTAACAAAGAAAAGGTAGACAGAAACTTAGTAGAGACA
Source organism: Onychomys torridus (assembly GCF_903995425.1). NCBI lineage: Eukaryota > Metazoa > Chordata > Mammalia > Rodentia > Cricetidae > Onychomys > Onychomys torridus. The sequence continues at coordinate 13,065,448 of NC_050463.1, forward strand.
TCTGGGGTTCTGCACTATCCTCAACACATGCATACACAAATATTCACGTGCATATGCATGAACACACATATAAACACACACACATATACATTTGAATACGCACAAAATAATTATCTAATAAAGAATAAGGAAAAGTAGAACTGATGAAAAAGCAAAATGGTTCACTTTTATTTTTCAATTAAGAAGTTTAGGAGCATGAATTTATATACTGATTTTCAGAATCTCATAGAATCTATTGGGAACAGTTGAATTTATGGAGAAGTGCTAAAATTATTAAGATAAAAGTGACAAAACACAAAATCAACCATTTCAAAGTAAGCAGTTTAATGGCATTTAATATTCACTGTGTCTCTTGTCTCTAAATGTTTCTAGTTTGAAACTATTTACATGGCTCCAGAGTAAAACTGCCCTATATAAACATTTTTTTTTTCTGTCCATCCTCATAGTCCCTGGCAACCACATATTTGCACTTTGTCTTTATGGAGTTACCATCATTTATACACACACACACACACACACACACACACACACACATATATGTATGTATATATGTATATATGTATATATTTTTTGGAGCTGAGGACCAAACCCTGGGCCTTGTGCTTGCTAAGCAAGCACTCTACCACTGAGCTAGATCCCCAACTCCCCAACCCCTACATCATGTTTCTTTGGTTTGGTATAACTTCTTGAGAGTTCATTCACATTATAGCATAACTCAGTATTTCATCATCATTATTCATTGAAAAATCTCTCATTTTACCTGTTGCATCAGTTACTTCCCTCTTCATTATGATCAAGAGTCTGGTGGAATGTCATTTACAAGAAGAAGGCTTTTTTCTGCTTTATGGTTGAGAGGACAATGGTTTCAACGGCAGGAAAGGCATGCCAAAGTTAATGGAAGAAAGAAATTTATCTTGGTGAAACAGGAAACAAAGGAAGAGGAGTGCACTTGCCATGTGGGTTGGTTACCCACCAGAACTAGATGCAAGACGCTGTTGCTGAAGACACCATATCCTTTGGTTGTAGGACAAAGAGGAACTCAATAAGGACAAGATGGAACTTTCCACCCTGATGGCTCTCTCACGTAAACCCTAGAGGTTGCTCTGCAGGCTATGAAGGGAGAATTGTCTTCAAAGGTCCTACTCAGCTGCGGACACTATAGGCTATCCTACCAACTGACCAGGCAAGAACTGTTCTATGGTTTAACTATTTTCTGATTGGATTTAAAGTCTACTATATAGGAGAGAATCTATGTCTGGTACTAATATTCATATTAGTACTGCCATCAGTTTTTTTCAGAGAAACCCCTTTTATATTGGGCAGTAGTAACTGCAGAGACTCATAACTAGTTAAGGTGATGAGAATAAGGTACTGTAAAACACTGAGTCATGAATGAGACCTCTCTATCACGCCTTCCAGGATCCAGGGAATACCACGGAAGAAGTGGTGGAAAGATTGAAAAAGCTAAAGAAGGGATTGGAGTGAGGTGTAACGTCATCTTTGGAGAATGATGGCACTGTTGCCCTCTTGATCTCATGGCAGTTGTACTTACTAGCACAATATGTGCACAGATTGAGTATGTCAGCATCCTGCCATAAGAAGAGAGGCATGAACCCATGCTTCTTCTCAGGACTTGATAAGCTGATAATGGCATGTCACCTAATTGGGGAATGGGTGTTGAGGTTACTGTGTACATCTGTAGTTCATTACTGTGATTGCTAAGCTATTTAACTTGAGTGAATATATAATTTTATTATCTAATCTGATTATGGGCACTTCAATTGTATCTATTTTAGGGCTAATTTAAATCAAGCCACTGTATTTATTTGTTTGCATTGTTTTTAATAAACAGATACTTTGGTTTCAGCAGTGCATAGGCCTAATCTTATAAGGAGGTTAGCTGTGCCAAGGATTGTGCTGCTCTGTGCTCCACCAGCAGAGAGGGAGGATCCAAGTTATTCCTTACCCCTCCTCCATTTGGTATTCAAGCCATTCCAATAAAGCTGAGCTAATGTCTTTTACAATTACCATCATCTTCATGATGAATAATGTCAAGCTTATTTCCATTTGTTTATTAGCCAATAATGTACCTTCTTGGGAAGTTCTGATTGAGGTTCTTTTTCTCCATCATCTTTAATGGACCTTTTTGCATTGAATGATTATATATATATTTGTTATATAGAAACACATATACAACAGATATATGTTATAAGCCACATAAATGTATATAATAAAGCACACACACACACACACATATATAAATGCACACACAAATCTAGTTGTAAGTTCTATGGAGAACACTGCTTAAAACAGTTTCTCAAAATCTATTACTTGTAATTTTTATGATATTGTCTTCCAAATAAAATATTATTTTAATTTTTATGGAGATCAACTTAACAAAAGTTTTATGTTTATTATTTGGTTTCCCCAGGCATCTCTTTTTGAGACCCAAGTTGTATACATGATTTTATTTGTGAGAATCTAAACTTTAGCACTTAAATTCAAGCACACAATACCTTTCAGCTTTCATTAATTTATTTTATCTTTTTTGTTTAATTTAATTTTTGCAAATTTATTAGCAGTGCAAAAAACAGTAACTTATACACATTGTTGTAATGTGATATTTCGATGCATATGTAATGTTGAAATTAGATCAGACACACATATTATCTCCTGCTGTGCACTTGCTCAGAAGGAGGATTTCCATGAGATAATGCATCATCCTTCCCAATGACAGAAGTGATTTTGAATATTTTTTCCATAGGGAAATTTTACGTGTATCAGTACTTTTAGGAATAAAATATTTCCTATAATTTTAAAACATTGTCAATATAATTGACTCTTTGCTAGAAAATGCAGCAACATAATTGATAACACTGTTTTTAGATAGGCAATTTGAAAAAGTAGTGTCATGGCTTTGTGAGTAAAACAGAACACCCTGTTTACTATAGAATGTGTAACATCCTCAGTTTTTATTGCTTAAAACTTGACAGTATTACAGATGCTGTGTAAGAAGAACTATATTCATTTTCAAAACCTTTTTTTTATTTAACCATGTAATTCAGTTCATAATTCTTCTGCTGTGATTTGAAAGTGGGTAAATCAGATAGAAATGGAAAAATGGTGTATCCTTTGTGCAGAGAATTTATCAGCATTTTACTAAATAATCTATGCATTTACCCTTGAGCTAGCAAAAAAACTTTTACTGTTACATTATAAAAATGAGAGAGAAAAGGTACAAAAGATCTTTGCACAGATCAATTATTATAGTACTATTGTCATGGCCTGGAAATAACTCAATTATCAATTAAGATTTTGTTGTAAAAAATTTGTTCATCTATATATTGGATATGGTTATTAAATATATAAGACATGGACTTGCATATCTCCACACTAACACGTTGTCAAGAAAAAGCAAAGGTCCATAGAGAGAACATGTATACATGTGTGCCCTTTTATGTAAGAGGAGAGACAAACAAAACACTAATAAAACTGCATGTGCTAAAGTATTTGGAATTACAACCTTTTTAAAGTAAAATAACAGATTAAAAACAAAAAAAATTTAAATAAAATTAAAAAGAATGAGTGATGCTGGCGTTGTCAGGAAGCCATCAAAAATAACTTAGTTTAGACTCCACCAGCCGTCGATGGCAGAACGTGAGCATGGATGAGCATGACACCAACAGATCACAATCTATTCAAATATTTAAATGTATGATTCATAGAGACATTAATCATTAAAACTAAACAAGTGAGTGATTTAAAAAGAAAACCAACTCATTATTTTGGACAAAGAAAAATAAAAGACACTATTCAGAATAACTTCCAGTTTTCCTATCTGAGCTGTAACTAGGATAAGAAAATAGTTGAGAAGATAATTCTCATACTAGCATTTCAGTTAATAAACTTAAAATGATTGAAACATCAACAATGTACAATCAGTCATTATTTATGTCCAATTTTCACCCATGTCTGATGTTATTATCAAAAATAAAGACAAGCATTACAAATATCCAAGATACATTGCTTAATACTACCTATAACATCGTATTTCCCCAGCTTCTGACATCAGTATAATCAGGTTTAAAATCTCACTGCCTCTGAATGTGAGATGTAAGGGTAAGAGAAGCTAATGGCAGTGTTCCACATTATGTAATGTGCAAAACTTAGATTCACAAGTAATAATACAGAAACTGCTCATTTTAAATGAATTCATAATGGTTGAAATTAGACATGGGAGCTCAGAGGCATTTGTTATGGATTTTTTTCAGTTAGACTCAGTATATTTTTTAAAGTTAATTATGATTTAAACAAAGACTCATTGTGGATATAGAGTGCATGTTATTTTGTAAATTTCTTAGCTAGAGATTGAGTGACAGTGGCTTGTGGATCAATGTTTACTTGTACTCTTCTCCTTATGTACTACTAATACTACTTTACCATCAGTAACACTCAGAAATTAATGGTAAAAGTAAAACACATGCTTATTCACAAGATTCTTATATTAATGTCTTATCTAAAGCAGTAACTGAAATAATAGAATGAACCATTGTTTTAAAAGATGACTGAAGGGCCCATATTCATGAATTTGGCCACAAGTCTTTTGTGTGTGTCTGATGATCACACATCTTGATTATCCCTATAAATAATTTATGATAGTGTGTGCTCAAGAGCAATTAGAGTCAGTCATGTGACAGAGACTTATAATCCCAATACTGAGGGGGCTGAGTAGGAAGATTGGGATCTAAACTACCCTGGGCTATTACATAGCAAGACTGTGTGAATTAGAAAGTGATAAAGGAGAAGGAAAAGGAGAATAATTACATTTTCATCAAGAAAATATTCTTTTACTTATGTGAAATAGCCAAGAGATTATCACTGATTCTTAAAGTAGTGTTAGAGGGGCATAGTTCCTATCTTTTGCTATTGTTTTATGCTTCCAACATTCATAAACAACTGGCATAGGTGAGTTCATTTGTGTCACAGACTAGCAGTCTTGTCAAGGTTGGTGTTAGCTGCCAACTTGACAGAATCTGGAATCTCCTGACATGATGGCTTGCTATCATGAAGGTCTATGAGACCTTCCTTTGTTGTGTCAGTTGAAGTAAGAAGGCCACTTTAGGTGGCATCATTCCATGCCTGGGATCTGGGACTGTGTAGCTGAAAAAAAAAATGAACAGAGTAGAGACAGGTATTTGCTGCTCTCTACTTTATGACTATGAATGTGATCCACTCCTGTAACTTACCCTGCAGTGCAGTAATGGACTGTAACCTTGAACTATGAACTGAAATAAGTCTTTTCTTTTCCCATTAAGTTTATTTTGTCAGGGTATTTTAACATATCAACAGAACAAGAAATTACCATATAATTTGATACCAAAAGTAGTGCCATTGCTGTGATAAATCTGACTAAATAGTTATTAGTAATTTGTCAATGTTTTATGGCTGCAGTGTATAAGAGGTGGTACTTTGGGCTAAAAATCCATAATGTTCTTGTAGCAGAGCTTAATGGAAGATTCTTGTGTGAGATGGGAAATGTGGATAGTAGGGGCCTGGCTTATGAGGTTTCAGAAGGACACAAGTACTCCACAAGGAACTGGAGTAAGATTTATTCCAGCCTTTGCCTAGAAGTTCCAATCCCCATTGAGGCTTCGGTAATGGTCACGCCTACAAGGTGGGGCTGAGAAAGGACACTGAAGACCCAGGATCCAAATGAGAGGGATCTCTTGGTGCCCGGACCCTGGATGCTGGAGGGAAGCTGAACAGAGTTCTCCAGAGAACACGGCTGGACTGTGGCATGCCTTTTTCAGACCCTGTAAACTATCGCTTCATTTGTAAGTTATCCCACAAAATAAACCTCCCTTTTAACTATGTGGAGTGGCCTTAATAATTTCACCAATAGGCAAGAATTTGACTTTGCTCTGTATGTGTTCTGAAAACCTGAGACCCCGAGTGAAGATGATTTAAATATAATGGACTGCTCTGTTCAGTGGAGAAAAGGGGCTGGAAGCTTAAAATGCCAGGCAGAGAGACAACAAAACCATAGTTGTTGAAAAGACTTATGTCATTGAAGAGAGACCTGTGTCAGTCAGCATTCAGACAACAGGGAAGGTGTATGTGTAAGCCTAGAGCATCAGATAAGGCGAGTGTAGACAACCAAGCAATTGTAACTGTAGGAGAGACTAATGTCATTAAAGAGAAACCTGTCTCAGTCGGCCATGGGACAATGGGAAAGATTTTTCCTCATGTTCAGCACATAGAAGCCAACACAGCTGTGATCTTGAGCTTAAAGTTGGACTTGGCATCATCATCCATGTGGTACCCATTTTAAAGGCAGGAAAGAGGCAAGACCATGAGGCTTATTGAGAGAAGCTGAGGCTAGGCACCCTGTGGTAGGGTTGCAATCCCTACAAAGAAGCCAGCAGGATCCACTGCATGATGCTGTGAAGGTAAAGCCTAAGTTGTAACTGAAATCCCAGGATACTGGAGATGCTAGAACCCTGGGACATCCACCAAGGAGAAAGGCAAACAGTTCAGTGGGCTGGCCAAGGAGAGAATCTCTGGTGGTGGTGGTGGTGGTGGTGGTGGTGGTGGTAGAGCTAGAGAGGTGGGGCTGTCTAAACCATCCGGAGCTCTGAACATCACAGTGTGAACTTCAGATGCTGGCCCTGGAACTACAGGATTTGTGTTTGACCTGCTTGATTTTGGCTTTGCTTTGGTCTGATCATTCATCCTTTTGTCTCAATTCTTCTATTTTAAAAGACAAATGCTCACTCTGTACTATATGTTGAAGATATGCAACTTAGATTTTGTTTTGCGGGAGTTTCCAGTTAAGAGACTTTGAACTTTAAAAGTGTTGAAACTGTTGATGACTATAGGGGCTTTCAGTGCTGGACCTAATATATTTTATAAGATTGCTATTAGCCTAATAGAGAAAAGAGGGAGGACTTTAGGTCTCAAAAATGATATGTTTCAATGTCAAGTTGACAAGGAATAAATCCATGATTGTGTTGTCCACTTGATAGACCTAGAATTGCTGGGGAAGTGGAATTCTGGGTGTGGGAATCTGCCTATGGGAGATTATCTTGATTACATTTATTGAGGTGAGAAGACCTGCCCAGTGTAGGTTGTTGTAGAATATTAAAGTGTGTAACTTTGTTTATGTTGCATTTGTGTAACTTTGTGAAGATGTGTTACTTTGCCTGTCTAAACACGTGATGGTCTATGAAAGAGCTGAATGGCCAATAACAAGGCAGGAGAAAGGATAGGTGTGGCTGGCAGGCAGAGAGAATTTATGGAAGGAGATATCTGGGGAAAGGGAAGAAAGGAGAGGAGAAGGAAGAAGTAGTCAGAGAAGGAGGGGGCCAGCCACCCAGCTACACAGAAAGACACGAAGTAAGAGTAAGATACACAAAAATAAGAAAAGATAAAAGCTCAGAGGCAAAAGACAGATGGGATAACTTAAGATTAACAAAAGCTGGCAAGAAAAGAGCCAAGCTAAGGCTGGGCATTTGTAGTTAAAAATAAAGCCTCCATGCATGATTTATTTGGGAACTGGTTGGCAGACTCCCCCAAAGAGCAAAAGCAACCAACAACAGTAGGTTGCACCATTCCCTGACTGCGATCATGGGAAAACCAGGGATTCCATCGAGGTAGTCATTCACTGCTCTCTGTTTCTTGAAAGTGGGTGTGATGTGACCAGCTGTCCTAAGCTCTGGCTGCTGTCCTTGCCCCAAAATGATAGTGCATAACCATAAACTATGAGCTGAAACAAACCTTTCTCTTGTTGCTCTTGTCCAAGTATTTTATCACAGCAAGGGGAATGAAAGAAGACCAGTTTCCTCTTCTCCTTCTATTCTGTCAAACTTGTCTAAGGAGTGTCCACAGATAGCGTGGTTCCACATAAAACCTGCAAGGGTTGTTATCATAAACTTACCGATGCTCTTGTTGCCTCAGCTTCAGAGACTGATATCCAAATGGGACTTCTATACATCTCGATTGTGCTAAACTTGAATTTTCACAGGAAAAGATACTACTTCTTAAAGAAATGACTTTGAAGTAACAGTATTTACTGACTTTTGATCATGATTTTGATTTACCATTTTGATGGTAATATGAGGTATTGATATTAAAATACGTCGAATCTTCTGAATTATATATGAAGTACAGAAGTAACACATGAACCTTTAAGGTGGAAAGAGAAACTGAGGATGAAGCCCAAGCTTATCAGAATCCTTAGAGAGATTAATGGGGATAAGATGATAAAATTAATACACATGAGTGCTGGGCGGTGGTGGAGCATGCCTATAATCCCAGCATTTGGGAGGCAGAGCCAAGCAGATCTCTGTGAGTTCGAGGCCAGCCTGGGATACAGAGTGAGTTCCAACACAGGCTCCAAAGCTACACAGAGAAACCCTGTCAAAAAAGAAAAATTAGTACACATGAACAATGAGCTTGTTGTCTTCTACTGGTAACAATTCATCCACATACTATTAGATTCAGGAGAAAGGGATTATGTGACTAATACTAGTACGACAAACAGTAAACTGGGGTCCTTTCTGTATCTCCTGCTCTATTTCCAGGGCAAAAGTGCTCTATGCAGAGACAGATGGATTCTTGGTCTGTTTCTTTAGGACAGCCGCTCTCAAGCTGACAGGATGCACTTATAGCTATGAAAGTACAACATGAGCCATAAACTCTCTTGAGGATGCATCAAAGAAAAATTCAAATTATAATGTTTGCTCAACCGTGACTCTTCCTATCAATCATGCTTGTACATTCTTTTGCTATTTATGAAGTTGAGACAGGCAGTCATATATGCCTCCACTGGACACAAATTACTAGATAACAGAGCTCCTTTGAAGACAGGATTGTCTTTTTTTTTTTTTTTTTTTTTTCCCAAGACAGGGTTTCTCCGTGTAGTTTTGGTCCCTGTCCTTGATCTCATTCTGTAGACCAGGCTGGTCTCAAACTCACAGAGATCCACCTGGCTCTGCCTCCCAAGTGCTGGCATTAAAGGCCTGTGCCACCACCAGATTGTCCCCAAAACTATTAAACTAAAGCCATGTAAACAATATCTATACCAAAAGCAACAGACAATGGTACTTCATGTTTAGGACACAAGAGAGCTATTTTTGGAATATAGTTGAAAAGATAGATTCTCAGACTTTATCTTTAAAAAATTCCAAACCTATTAATATGTGGTAAGTCCTATAATTCTATGTTTTAATAAATACTACAGGTAATTTCATTGAATGTAATTCCAGGAACATGATTTCTGTAAACACTAATGGGCTAAAACATCTTGAAAAGAGGTAGAGGTTTAAAAACAAACATCTCCATTCCTCTAACATCCACACAGCTAATTTAATATGATCTAAAACAACAACGACAAAACCCAACAATTAAATGGTTCCTAATGATATTCTGCTATACTTATAGATCAATGGCTTGTCCAATGGTTGTCAGAGAGACTTCCTTCTGCTTCAGATGTGAGCAGGCACAGAGACCCACAGTCAGACATTATGCAAAAGCAGAGTCTAAACTGTAGGTCTCCATTGGGTTCCTGCCCTTGGAGTTGTGGGAATCCCAAGGAGGAGGAGGTGAAAAGATTGTAGGAGCCAGAGGAGATGGAGGACACCATGAGAACTTGGCCCACTGAATCAACTAAGGAGGGCTCATATGGGCTCACAGAGACTGAAGTGAATAAGCCTGAGCCTGCATGGATCTGTACCAGATCTTCGCCATATATGTTGTGTCTGTTAGCTTGGTATTTTTGTGGGATTCCTAACTGTGGGAGCAGGTGTGTCTCTGACACCTGTTGGGTTGTCTTGTCTCAGGTGTGAAGGCTTTTGCCTTGTTTTATTGTATCTTTTTTTTGATAGCTGATACTTTTATTATTTCTTTTATTTTTTTAATTTTATTTTTTTTAATTAAGAAAAATGTTTCATTCATTTTACATACTAATCAAAATACGCTCTTCTCTCCTCCCACTCCCTTCAGCCTCCTCCTCCCAACTCACCTTCCATTCCCCCACAGACAAACACCAGAGTTCCAGGAGTCCAGTCAAAGAGAGAAGAGAGGGGAGTCTATGAGCAAGTGCATCAGTATCATCATGGGGAAACCTACAGAGTCTTCTGAACTGTCAGGATCTGTAGAAATATTTATAAGCATGTGCAGCCATATAAATTCCCTGCTATATGTTTCTTTCAAGGGAAAATATAGAAAATACAGAGTAACTGTAGCATTCAATAACTGTTTTCCACTAGCTAAATTTCTAAACAGCAAAATTTAGTTACACCACTTTAAAAGATCCCCTAAATGGAAAAAAGCAAAAGCAAACAAACAAACAACCCCCCCAAAAAAAACCACACCAAAAACCTGTATGTATATATATATATGTATGTATGTATGTATGTATGTATGTATTATTTATTTATTTATTGCCTGTTTCTGGTCTGTTTTCCTTATTTATTTCTGTTTTATTGGGACTTCTGTTTTATTTTATTTTTTCCAAATAAAGCCCTAACTATTTTGGATCAAATAATTATATGTAACAGCATGGCCTGCTGCTGGAATGACAGACAGACGCTGTAGAGAAGATATTTTAGAGCCCAGCTACGTGTTTTTCCAAGTATGATTCTAGGACAACTTGCAGATTGGTTGGTGTTTACCCTGAAGCACTGATGTCTAGACAGGCCCATTACAGGTCTTAAATAGGAATCTGGGTACAGTGCTTATCTCTACTCTAATTTCAAGTTTTGGTTTTTGATCCACCATATTGAGGTCAATCTTTTTCCTTAAGTGTTACAGGACACAGTTTTCATTTTCACAGTGTTTCCTAAAATCTTTTCTGTCCTCCACAGTAACAAAAGAAGCCCACGCAGTGCAGTCCAAGGTAAGGGAAGCACTTGCTTTGAGCCTAAACCCTTAATTAACGAATGCTGCTGAGATGACTCTGTGGGTAAAAGACCGGCCTGAGTTCACATTCCCTGAATCTACATCAGAGCATAAGAGCAGAATGCAGTCACACAAATTCCAGCAATCCCACCAACCCTGACTGCAGGGGGATGGCAGGTGAGGCAGGAGAATCTCAGGTAGCTTTCTAGCCTGGTAGCTTGCTTAATCCACAGCAGAGACCTGGTCTCAAAAAAGACAAAGGGGCAAAGGATATCCACATGCACTGTAGTACATCTCACACTGCCTTGCACACACACACATACACACACACACACACACACACACACACACGCACGTGAGCGTGCGCATCTCAACAAATGGTTTAAAAAATATCAAAGCAATCAAGGCACATAAAAGGCTAAATAAATCAATAAGTTAGCAAATAAGTCAAATATGAAAGACAGATTTTTGTAGCATTTCAATACACATTATTTGCTGTGGATATTTTGTGTTAACTTTATTTTTGTGCTACTGAACTGAACCAAAATATTGCTTACCTTAGTTTCTATGGTGGTTTGAATAAGAAAAGGTCCACATAGACCAGGGTGTGGTTTTGAGGGAGCAAGTGTGTCACAATGAATGGGACATTAGGTTTCCAAAAACTGTCCAGCAGAGTGTGAGGATCAGAATGTAAATCTCATCTACTTCTCCAGCATCACACCTGCCTCCTATCATGTTCTCTGCCATGACAGTAATGGACTAAGCTTCTGAAACTGTGAGCAAGCCTCCAGTTAAATGCTTTCTTTTATAAGAATTGACTCAGTCATGATGTCTCTTCACAGCAATAGTGCCTAAGATACCGTGTTTCCTGTAATCCCTTAAATTTTGGACTGGGAGTGCAGACTCCATGGGCATCTCCTGGGCTATGGTCCTGCTCTCTGCACTATGCAGAATGGGATTCCATCACATGACAATTTCAAAGCATGATTAGCATCCAAACACAATAGGTTGTTCCATTTGTAGGGTAAATATGTTTCTGCCTGAAGGGTAGACTAATCATGCTCTCAAAATCTAATCGGATCAATTATCTTGTAATACAGCAAGCTAAACTTACGTTTTCCTAGACAGAAATTAGAGTGGGAGTGCCATGAAGTGTATGCTTTCGTTAATCACTTTTCAAATTAACTAAGTAATGCACTAAAATATAAATAAGAGGGAGGGAGGATGCAGAAAGGAAAAAAAATGCTGACTTACATCTGGGACTTTAGGCATATTGAGAAAAAATACTGAGTTCTCAAATACTATGTGTTCAAAGGTTGTATTGTTAATATTGTATTTTGGATGAAAGAGTTTTATCTGAACAATATGCTTTTGAAGTCCCATGACCAAGAAGCAATTCAAGCCAACTGTTTGATTTTCTCTTAAGTACTTGTTGTGACACTTGCTTGCAGAAGCAGAACTTGTCATATGGCTCTTTCACTACTGCAGTGTTACTATTGTCTTCATTAGACAAGAACAGCTTGTTTAAAACCTACACATGGCGAGGATCTTTGGGAAACTGTTGGTTCAAATGGGGATAAATTTGAAGACCCAAAAGAAGGGAGAATGCTGTAACATAAACTCAAGGTTAGCCTTGTGGGAGAAGTTACTGGAGTCAGGGTTCAGTTAGTTATCATCATAGAAATGGGACTGATGACAGAAAGCTATGTTGGTGGTTTCTTAGAAGCTTCAAAAGGAACATGAGGAAGAGTAACATATCAGGAAATAAGTAGACACTGAAGGGGCAGAGCTGCAGAAATGTGAGAGTGAAGTCATTCAATGCCTTTCAAAAATGAAGTACGCCATTTTTGACACAACTAGCAATAAAAAATATTATCCAGGCCATAATAAAAATATTATATATATGAGCCAGTAAAGCTCAGCTTATGTCAGGAATGTACAGTTTTCTATGATGGTATCAGAAAAGAATGACAATTGACAATGGCATAAGTCTATACCTTAAGAATGACGTTAGAACTGCTTTAAACCAGAAGAAAATGAAATCACAGTCAGCACAATAGCAGACATAAATCAGTTACAGAGACAAATCTATAATAAAAAGTGAGACGATAAAAACAGAAGGAAAAGTCACTGATAGCAGGAAAAACAAAGCCTCTGCAGAGCCCTTCATATGAATAACAATGTTATTATAAGCTTAGATGGATTTCTAACATATCACCTTAGATGAATTTCTAACAACTCAAATATCAACAGTTTAATGAAGAAAAACATGGAACATCCATGATAAGGGAACCTGGTTGAGAAAAGAAAATGACATCAGTCTTGTTTTATAATGTGGCATGAACTTTTTTCCAAGTTACAGGCTGTGCTCATTCATGAGTTAGGATATTGATGTCCTAATTTAACTATTACTAAATAAAATTAATAAAAGATTGGCAACTCATGAACAAGTACAGTGTGTGAGTACTTAATTTAAAAGGAAATCTTAAAGAGGTTAGTACTTGAAATTTTAACTGGTGTATTTCATCATATTAACAGAAGATGGAAAATGATATAATCCTCTTAATGATGTTCTGGTAGCATTCACTGGGATTTAACATTACAGACTGGAATTCAAAGGCATTTATTTAGCTGAAAAAGAAAGAAAACATGTAAATGTTATAATATACAATATGCATAATGTTAAATTAGCAGTATTTATAAAATATGATTTTAGGGATCACTGTTAAAAACTTCACTGGTTTAGACAGCAAAGATAAAACACAGAACAATGAAACAAAACAATGAATAGGTGTATCTTCACTTACACGAACCTTTAAAACACTTCAATTACATTTTTGTTTACTGACTGTGCATGTGTGCACACATTTGAGAGTAGATTCACAAGTATGGAGGTCAACAAAAAAATGAAGGGGTCATTTCTCTTCTTCCATCATACATGGCATGAGGATTGAATACAGGTTTGTCCAGTTTGGCAGCAGATGTCTTTACCTACTGAAAATTCTCACTGGTCCAGAGAACATTTTACTTTTAAAAACTTGCTTAGTTATTTTATTTTATTGAGAGAAGCTTTTTTTTTTTTTTTTTTTTTGAGACAGGGTTTCTCTGTGTAGTTTTGCTCCTTTCCTGGATCTCACTCTGTAGACCAGGCTAGCCTCGAACTCACAGAGATCTGCTTGCCTCTGAGTACAGAGTGCTGGGATTAAAGGTGTGCGCCACCACCGCGCAACAAAGAAAGAGTCCAATCTGTGAGAGGCTCTCATTGTACACCAGGATCGCCTTAATCTCACGAACTTCCTGTGTTACCTTTTAGACAATATGTCTTGATCCTATTCTTTCCTCTTCCTCGACTCCTCCAGAATACCTAATCCTTCTTACTCATCAAACTTGATGTTCTCTCTGTTTCCTGCTGTGGATATGGCTCTGTGTAAATAAAATTCTGATTGGCCAGTGGCCAGGCAGGAAGTATAGGCGGGACAAGAGAGAAGAGAATTCTGGGAAGTAGAAGACTGGGGAGAGACACCACCAGCCGCTGCCATGAAAAGCAACATGTAAAGACACCAGTAAGCCACAAGCCATGTGGAAAAGTATAGACTAACAGAAATGGGTTAATTTAAGAGAGAAGAAGTAGATAACAAGCAGCCTGCCACAGCCATACAGTTTGTAAACAATGTAAGTTTCTGTGTGCTTTCTTGGTTGGGTCTGAGCGACTGTGGGACTGGCGGGTAAGAGAGATTTATCCTGACTGGACCAGGCAGGAAAACTCTAACTACAGTTTCCCCCTCTCCTTCTTTCAAAAAAGTCAAACAATGACAACAACAACAACAAAGAACCCAGTAAACAAACCAAACAAACAAAAAGAACACACAAAATCATCGACTCTGTGCTGTGTTACTTCTACTAATGTACGTGTGTGTGTGTGTGTGTGTGTGTGTGTGTGTGTGTGTGTGTGTCACATTTATGTGGGGGTACCCATAGAGGTCAGAAGAGGACACCTGATCACCTGATATGGCGTTGTAACCCAACTGACCTGGTTGCAGAAATCTGAGCTTGAGTCCTCTGGAAGAGCAGAAAGTTTTCTTCTCTGCTGAGCTATTTCCCTAGTCTGACATTTGATTTTTAATAGAGAATAATGAAGAAAAATATTCTTTTGCATTCATTGGATATTCTTGTAGGGGTAAAATTAATTGTTCATAAAAGATTGATCTACATATTTAGGATTTTTAAATACCTACAATGAAACATAGAAGAGTATGTCTTAATAAAAATAAAGTGTGTTAAAAAACACAAAGACAGTTAACCAGAAAGGAAAATATTAATAAGTTAGATTACATTAAATTTTCTGTTGGAAAGCTGCAGAGTCAAGGAAATATTTTAATGTATTTAACCATAAAAGAAACTATATCTACAACATATTAAGGACTCCTGTGATTTATTTTAAAAGGTAGGTAATTGAATAGAATAAAATAAACAAAGGACTTGAATAGGCTGTTTGCCACAGGGGGATAAACTAATGACCAATGTACATATCAATGGACACTAAACACCATTAGTCATCTGGAGGCTAAAGAAGTAAAGCCATAATGAGAAGCTAGTGGGATGGATTTGAATAAGTAAAATTGAGATTACTAATTCTTTTTTATAGGGTAGAAGGTGAAAACTGTCACACCCATGTTTTCAGAATAAAATAACAGATCAAACAAACATCAAATTGAGCAAAAGATGACACAAGAAGCCATATTGAAATATACCATTCACATGCATTGAAAAGTAGGTAAAACTATTTTGGATGGTGTTAAAAACAAGAAAGTGGATAGTTCTATAAGGAAGAGAATAAAAAAATTACTGAAAGAATGTGAGCTTGATATTCTCTTCTACCTTGGTGAAAATGATTTCAATATGTTCATCTTTTGAAGTTTATCGAGTTCTAAACTATGTTGTTTTATGTTGTATTTCAAAAGTAAATGTTTAATTTTAAAATAATTCTGCTATTAAAAACAGGTAAACTAGAATATTCCTTTTCCTATTATCTTATATGTGAAACAATTTTTCTTTGCATTGCTCATTAACTAGCCCAGGTCTCACTGTGAACCATTTCCCACAGTCAAGGGTATTGTCCAAGATGAGTGAAACTCCACTTATAACTCAGCTTGGGAAATCCAAGAATCAGCTTGTCCTGAGTAGTTCACCACAAAGGCAATAGGGCCTACTGAGACCCACTTTGAAGGTCTGTTTCCAGGGCTACATCAGTAAATTTTCTCTGATTCAAGATGCTACACTCAATAAGGGAAATAGTAACAAGACTTAAGCTATCTCAAGCCTCCCTATCTTAAAATATTTCACTCCCAGCATATTCTATTGTTATTTTTAGAACCACAAGCCAGGAATTAGGAAAACTGTATTGGTCTAAGACCATGGGAGAACTGCTCTGAATTATTAAGGTCTATACATTCCTAAAGTACACTGAGATGTACCTACTCTAGATAAGGTCCTGGTTTTTTTTAATTGTGATATTTTCTTTCCCTCTATATTAAACTCATAAAACCTACAAGGGACTATAGAATACAAATAATATATTACATTTATAATACTCTTTTTGCAAAGTATTGGGACAGAATGGTATAGTGAAATAGATTTTCATCTTATATATGATCTTCCGTGTGGATGTCATCTACATATACTGCACAAATGTAAGGTGTGTAAGCTAAACTCATGTTACTGTTGATTTCCTTGGCAAAAGCAAAGTCTTATCTACTTCTCAGGTGATTTTATCACACACACACACACACACACACACACACACACACACACACACAAATGATAAAAAGAGGTGACTACTGTTAAAATTTGTAAAGTTCTAGTGGGAATATCAATCATTCCTTTACTATTAAAAAACCTGTTTCTGAATGTATGTGTGCTTGTGTTTGCACTATCTTTACCAAGGATTTTAGGCAGAAGCATCAGGATAGAGTTCCAGAACAGTAAGACTGAAAAGTATAATAAAAAAGAGGGGACAGTAGTTTAGAAAGCAATGGGGATGGGAAATATACAAATATACTTGAACAAAAGAAAACCAATGCCCAGAACTCCCATCTGGCCCAGAGACTCCAGGAAGACCCTGCGATCTCTACACCCTGCCCCCACATCCACTTGCCCGAGATCCCAGCCACTTCCTGAGACTCAGAGACCAGCCCCTAGCTTCCATCCTGCCCTGGAACTCCCAGAGGTGAGTGCCTGGCGTCATACCCAGTGAGGCCTGCACCTGGGTCCAAGCCCTGGGTACCAGCCACTCTGGGGAAGACCTGCCCAACTGGGCCCCAGGTTCTGGCCATAGGGTAGGAACCCCCATTCCCACCGGGAAGGTTACCCCTCTCCAAGACCCTCCAGTGACCCCTACAACCTCCATGCCCTGCCCCCACACCAATTTGCCCAAGACCCCAGCCACTTCCAGAGACTTAGAAACCAGCCCCCGGCATCCATCCTGCCCCAGACTCCCATCTGGACCAGAGGTGAATGCCTGGGGTTATAGTCAGAGAGGCAACCGCCTCTGGGTCCCACCCCTGGGCACCAGCCATCCCAGGAGGACCTGCCCAACTTGGCCCCAGTTTCAGGCCATTCAGCGGGTACCCTGCAATCTCCACACCCTGCTCCACACACACACTTGCCCGAGACCCCAGCCACTTCCTGAGACTCAGAGACCAGCCCCCAGCTCCCATCAGCCCCAAACTTCCATCTGGACCAGAGCTACCATCCTGTCCCAGAACTCCCACCTGGGCCAGAGACCCTCCCGCAGACACTACAACCTCAATACCTCGCCCCCACACCCATCTGCCAGAGAACCCAGACACTTCTGGAGACTTAGAAACCAGCCTCCAGCATTCCATCCTGCCTTGGAAATCCCATCTGGACCAGAGAGCCCCCAGCTACCATCTGCCCCAGAACTCCCATCTGGACCAGACTTCATTCTGCCCTGGAACTCCCATCTGGACAAGAGGAGCCCCATCTGGACAAGATAAGGACACCCCAGGGACTTCCTGAGACTCAAAGTCCAGCCCCCAGCTCCTATTCAGCCAGCACTCTCATCTGGACAAGAGCTCCCATCTGGACCAGAGTAAGACTCCCTAAATATGTCAGCTCTTGTCTGGACCAAATAAACTTATAAGACCAAGAACAAATCCACAAGGAGATGGGCAGACGTCAAGGCAAAAGTACATACAACAAAATAAAGAGCAATACAGCATCACCAGAACCTGGCCCTTCTCCAACAGCTAGACCTGAACATCACAGAATGGAAGAAGCAGAAGAAAACAACCTTATAAGTAACATCATGAAGAGGCTAGAGCCTTATATAGAAGAAATCAAAAATAAAGTAGAGGAACAGACAAACAAAAAATGGGAAGAACGCTATAAAACACTAGAGGACAGGACAAATAAAGCAGAAGAAAACAATAAGTCCCTGAAAGAAAATCAGGAAAAAGCAACAAAACAGACTAGGGAAACAGTCCAAGACCTGAAGAGTGAAATAGAAAAAATGAAGAAGACACTAGCAGAAGGAATGCTGGAAATAGAAAATCTGAGTAAACGAACAGGAACTTCAGATGCAAGTATAACCAACAGAATGTAAGAGATGGAAGAAGGATCTCTGGTGTTGAAGATACATTAGAAGAAATAGATTCATCAGTCAAAGAAAACACTAAAACCAACAAAGTCATGACCCTAAATGTCCAAGAAATTTGGGACACCATGAAAAGACCAAACCTATGAATAATAGGGATAGAGGAAGGAGAAGAATACCAACTCAAAGGCACAGAAAATATATTTAACAAGATCATAGAAGAAAACTTTCCCAACTTAAAGAAGGAAATGCCTATGAAGATACAAGAAGCCTATAGAACACCAAACAGACTAGATCCCCCCCACAAAAAAAAAGTCCCCTTGCCACATAATAATTAAACAAATAAACGTACAGAATAAAGAAAGAATATTAAGGGCAGCAAAGGAAAAAGGCCAAGTGACTTACAAAGGCAAACCCATCAGAATAACACCTGAATTCTCGATGGAGACTTTGAAAGCCAGAAGGACCTGGACAGATATAATGCAGACACTAAGAGACCATGGATGCCAGCCTAGAATAATATACCCAGCAAAATTTTCAATC
This sequence comes from Onychomys torridus, assembly GCF_903995425.1. NCBI lineage: Eukaryota > Metazoa > Chordata > Mammalia > Rodentia > Cricetidae > Onychomys > Onychomys torridus. The sequence goes on from NC_050463.1 coordinate 13,084,505, forward strand.
ATCATAGATGGAGTAAACAAGACCTTCCAAGACAAAACCAGATTTAAACAATACTTATCCACAAACCCAGCCCTACAGAAAGCACTAGAAGGAAAATTCCAACCTAAGGAAGGCAGATACACCCATGAAAACACAGGCAATAGATAACACCACAGCAGTCAACCCCAGAGAAGAGAAGTACACACACACTACCATCAAAAAATAAAAATAACAACAGGAGCGAACAATCACTGGTCATTAATATCCCTTAATATCAATGGACTTAATTCACCTATAAAAAGACACAGACTAACAGAATGGATATGAAAACAGGACCCATCTTTCTGCTGCATACAAGAAACACACCTCAAATTCAAAGACAAACACCTCCTAAGAATAAAAGGATGGGAAAAGACTTTCCAATCAAATGGTCTTAAGAAGCAAGCTGGTGTAGCCATCCTAATATCCAGCAAAATAGACTTCAAACTAAAATCAATCAAAAGAGATGATGAAGGACATTACATACTCATTGCAGGAAAGATCCACCAAGATGACGTTTCAATTCTGAACATTTATGCTCCAAACACAAAGGCACACACATATGTAAAAGACACATTACTAAAGCTTAAATCACATATAAAACCCCACACATTAATAGTGGGAGACTTCAACACCCCACTTTCACCTCTGGGCAGATCTGCCAAATTGAAACTTAACAGAGAAATAAATATCTACAGAACATTCCACCCAAACAAAAAAGAATATACCTTCTTCTCAGCACCTCATGGAACCTTCTCTAAAATCGACAACATACTTGGCCACAAAGCAAATCTCAACAGATCCAAAACAATTGGAATAACCTCCTGTGTTCTATCGGACCCCCATGTTTTAAAGTTAGATTTCAACAACACAAAAAACTACAGAAAACCTACAATCTCATTGAAACTGAATAATGCTCAACTGAATCACCAATGGGTTAAGGAAGACATAAAGAAAGAAATTAAAGACTTCCTAGAGATCAATGAAAATGAATACACCACATACCCAAACTTATGGGACACTATGAAAGCAGTGCTAAGAGAGAAATTCATAGCACTAAATGCCTACATAAAGAAGTTGGAGAAATCTCACACTAGTGGCATGACAGCACACCTGAAAGCTCTTGAACAGGAAGAAGCAAAGTCTCCCAGGAGGAACAGATGCCAGGAAATTATCAAATTGAGAGCTGATATCAATAAAATAGAAATAAAGAGAAGAATACAAAGGATTAATGAAACAAAGAGTTGGTTCTTTGAGAAGATCAACAAGATCGACAAGCCCTTATCCAAAGTAACCAAAAGACAGAGAGAGAGCATCCAAATTAACAAAATCAGAAATGAAAAGGGGGACATAACAACAGACAATGAGGAAATCCAGAGAATCATCAGGCCATGCTTCAAAAACCTCTGCTCCACAAAACTGGAAAATCTAAAAGAAATGGGTAATTTTCTGGATAGGTACCACTTACCTAAGTTAAATCAAGACCAGATAAACCATTTAAATAGTCCAATAACTCCTAAGGAAATAGAATCAGTCATTAAAAGTCTCCCAAGCAAAAAAAGCCCAGGAGCAGATGGTTTCAGTGCAGAATTTTACCAGATCTTCAAAGAAGACTTAATACCAATACTCTTTAAATTGTTCACACAATAGAAGCAGAAGGAATATTACCAAACTCCTTCTACGAGGTTATAATTACCCTTATTCCTAAACCAAACAAAGATGCAACAAAGAAAGAGAACTACAGACCGATCTCCCTCATGAACATTCATGCAAAAATACTCAATAAAATTCTGACAAACAGACTCCAAGACCACATTAAAACAATTATCCACCATGATCAAGTAGGCTTCATCCCAGGGATGCAAGGGTGGTTCAACATACAAAAATCCGTCAATGTAATACACCATATAAATAAACTCAAGGAAAAAAAACACATGATCATCTCGCTAGACGCAGAAGAGGCATTTGACAAAATCCAACACCCCTTCATGATAAAGGTCTTGGAGCAATCAGGAATACAGGGAACATACCTAAACATAATAAAGGCAATCTACAGCAAGCCAACAGCCAACATCAAATTAAATGGAGAGAAACTCAAAGCAATACCACTAAAATCAGGAACAAGGTAAGGCCCCCTACTTATTCAATATAGTATTTGAAGTTCTAGCCAGAGCAATAAGACAACATAAGGAGATTAAGGGGATACAAATTGGAAAGGAAGAAGTCAAGCTTTCCCTATTTGCAGATGAAATGATAGTATTCATGAGTGACCACAAAAATTCAACAAGGAACTGATACAGCTTATAAACACCTTCAGCAACATAGAAGGATACAAGATCAACTCAAAAAAATCAGTAGCCCTCCTATATACAATAGACAAACAGGCTGAGAAGGCAATCAGAGATACATCACCTTTTATAATAGCCACAAATGATATAAAATACCTTGGGGTTACGCTAACTAAGCATGTGAAGGACCTATATGACAAGAACTTTAAGTTCCTGAAAAAAAGAAATTGAAGAAGATGTCAGAAAATGGAAAGATCTCCTATGCTCATGGATAGGCAGGATTAACATAGTAAGAATGGTGATCTTACCAAAAGCAATCTACAGATTCAATGCAATCCCCATCAAATTACCAACACAATTCTTCACAGACCTGGAAAGAATAATACTCAATTACATATGGACAAACGAAAAACCCAGGATAGCCAAACGAATCCTGTACAACCTCTCACAATCTCCGACCTCAAGCTCTACTATAGAGCTACAGTAATAAAATCAGCTTGGTACTGGCCAAAAAACCAACATGTGGACCAATGGAATCGAATTGAAGACCCTGTCATTAACCCGCATACCTATGAACATACAATTTTTTGACAAAGAAGCCAGAAATGTACAATGGAAAAAACAAAGCATCTTCAAAAAATGGTCCTGGCATAACTGGATGTCAATGTGTAGAAGGCTGCAAATAGATCCATATCTGTCACCGTGCACAAAACTTAAGTCCAAGTGGATCAAAGACCTCAGCATAAATCCAGTTACTCTGAACCTGATAGAAGAGAAAGTAGGAGGTAGTCTTGAATGCATTGGCACTGGAGAGCACTTTCTAAATATAATACCAGTAGCACAGACACTGAGAGAAACAATCAATCAATGGGATCTGTTGAAACTGAGAAGCTTTTGTAGAGCAAAAGATAAGGTCAACAAGACAAAGCGACGGCCTACAGAATGGGAAAAGGTCTTCAACAACCCCACATCTGACAGAGGGCTGGTATCCAGAATATATAAAGAACTCAAGAAATTAGACATTAAAATGCCCAACAGTCCAATTAAGAAATGGGCTATAGAACTAAACAGAGAATTCTCCACAGAGGAAGTTCAAATGGCTGAAAGTCATTTAAGGAATTGCTCAATATCCCTAATTATCCAGGAAATGCAAATCAAAACAACTCTGAGATACCACCTTACACCTGTCAGAATGGCTAAGATCAAAAACACAGAAGACAGCTTATTCTGGAGAGGATGTGGACCAAGGGGAACTCTCCTCCACTGCTGGTGGGAATGCAAGCTTGTACAGCCACTTTGGAAATCAATATGGTGCTTCCTTAGAAAATTGGGAATCTATCTCCCCCAAGACCCAGTTGTAGCACTCTTGGGCATATATCCAAGGAATTCTCAATCATACCACAAGGGCATTTGCTCAGCTATGTTCATATCAGCATTGTTTGTAATAGCCAGAACCTGGAAACAACCTAGATGCCCTTCAACTAGATAAACTGGATAAAGAAAATATGGTACATATACACAATGGAGTACTACTCAGCAGAGAAAAACAATGACATCATGAGGTTTGCAGGCAAATGGATGGATCTAGAAAAAATCATCCTGAGTGAGGTAACCCAGACTCAGAAGGACAAACATGGTATGTACTCACTCATAGGAGGATACTAGATGTAAAACAAATATGACTAGACTGCTACACAACTCCAGGGAGGCTACCTAGAAAATGGGACCCTAGGAAACACACAGGTTTCTCCCAATGACAGAGAATGGATGAGATCTACATGAACAGCCTGGACGACAATGGGAGTAATGAAGGGCAAGATTTGAGGGAAAGAAAGCTTAGGGGAGCAGGAGATCCCAGCTGCATCAAGAACAGAAAGTGAGAACAAGGAATAACAGACCATGATAAATGAAGACCACATGAGAACAGGAATAGGTAGAGTGCTGGAGAGGTCCCCAGAAATCCACAATGATACATCCTCTGTAGACTGATGTCAATGGTCCAGAGAGAGCCTGATCTGACCTAGTCTGGTGATCAGATGGCCAAACACCCTAATGGTCGTGCTGGAACTCTCATCCAATAACTGATGGAAGTGGATGCAGAGATCCTCAGCCAGGCCCCAGGTGGAGCTCCAGGAGTCTAATTCTTGAGAAAGAGGAGGGAGTGTAAGAGCATGAATTGTTGAGATCAAGATTGGAAAATCACAGGGACAACTACCCATATGAATGGAAGTACATGAATTATGAACCAAAGGCTGTGGAGCTTCCAGCTGGATCAGGCCCTCTGGATAAGTGACACAATTGAATAGCTTGAACTGTTTGGGAGGCATCCAGGTTGTTGGACTGGGACCTGTCCTTTGTGCATGAGCTGGCTGTTTGGAACCTTGGGCTTACACAGGGACACTTTGCTCAGCCTGGAAGGAGGGGACTGGACCTGCCTGTACTGAATCCATCAGGTTTAAATGAATCCCCAGGGGAGTCTTGGCCCTGGATGAGATGGGAATGGAGGTGAATGGCTGGGGGGAAGGTGGGGACATGGACACGAGGGGGAAGGACAGGGGAACCCATGGCTGGTGTGTAAAATTAAAACACAAATATAATAAATAACAAAATAATTAAAATGAACATAACATCATGTAGTCTGCAATTAAAGAGCTAACCAAAACCTAACTGAAGTCACATGACAGGGAACTGAACTCATAGATTCTAAGGGCAGAAGGAACTACATTGAAGCAAGGACACAGTGAGTCTCTGAATTTCATTGGCCTCTCAGAATTCAATTTTGCCCTCTTGCTCTTCTCTTTACAGTCAAAATAAGGAAAATTAAATATAACTAGCTAAGTAAGCAAATTTCAGAGATGGAAAAAATGAGTTGGACCTTAAGGAACGAGAAAAAGAATCCTTTCCTGAATTCCAACATTTGAGAGGGGAAGGAATTGAGTGTAGAGTGGCTTGGGGGCAAGGGCATCAAAGAAAGGTGTGCATAAAGGAAGAGAGACAAACAGAGATTGGGTAACCATGGAAGGCTCAAGTGTGTCACTCATCAGCATCAGCAAGAGAAACAAATCCCGATGGAGTTTCTCACAAACTTAGTTTAGCAACTGCTGTCCTTAACAGAAAGATTTCTTTTCTTTTTTTCGCATTGAGAACCAAAGTATGACTAGGCATGGTAGAATACACATCGGCATCTGTGCTGCCCTAGATTGAAAACACTGTCCATTAAACACACTGCAGGGATCCAATACTGAAGTTCTCTAGCAGGTGTGTCACTCAGAACTTAACCACTGTTCTCAAGGACCTACCCGTGTGCTTTCTCCACTTAAGTTGATATTGTAATAATTATCATTAATGATCTGTAGCCATTTAGGAATCTCATTCTGTCTTCTGATTGCCAAAAAATTAGGCACTCATGTGAAAGCAGTCTAATTTACTATGCTGAATATTTTTTTCAAGTAGTACAGAAGTATTTTACATACCGTGTTTGCTTAGCTCTTCCAAAAGTAACTTAGAGAGTTACTGGGAAATTATGTAGCTGTTTTTCATCTGTAAATCTTAGTAGGCTTATTTTAGTTTATAGCTGAGTCCAGAGCCCTAGACTTGATTTTGTTTCCTTGCATTTTAAAAATTGTCTAGTTATTGTATCTGAAATGATGTTTACACACTAGCATGCTCAATAACTATCAATCTATCAATCAACTTCTGTTAACTACAGAACTCCTATCCACTTTGTGTAGTGCAAACATGTTAGGAACATTTAACTACAAAGTTAAAATGCTCATTAACAACATTAAAGGAAATTGTGAACTGAGCAACATCATTTCAACTAAAAGAATTCATTATTGACCTGAAACTTCATTGACATTTCATATCATTTCATCCAAGAACAAGGGTGATTCATTTTAAAAACTGCTTTCAAGGCTGGTGAGATGGCTGCATGGGTCAAGATGCTCCCACCAAGTCTGATGACCTGAGTTCCATTCCAAGAACCCACACTGTGGAAAGAGCACGTCTCCACATTGTGTTATGCTCTCCATAGGCATGTTGCAGTATATGGGTACAACCTCCACCCACCTATTACCAACCAAACAAATAAATTTAAAATAATGAAAAAATTAAAAATTGCTTCAATTTTATCATGTCATCACAACAACAAAAATTCCTTCAGAGCAATTAATCTTATTACTTTCTTTTAAATTGTGTCCCTGGTTAAGTGAAAGGGTATTTAATATTCAATATCTACTATTTCCCTTCATAGTTTATATCATATATTTACTAAGGGTAAAGCCCCTTTCTAAGTTGATCTCCATCGTGGCTTTCGTGGGTCTCAACGCTTCCGCTTTGCTGCCATGCTAATTAAGAAAGTACGTGTTTACACTGATTTCCTAATGTGAAAGCACAAGCTATGACTGCAGCAATAAACACAGCTTCTCCTACTGCCTTCGTTTCTCAGTCAAAAAATCATATCATTTAGTCTTATTTTTAGTGTAGAGTGAGTTTTCAAGTTAGTGTACCCATTATTATTTAATAATGTATAGAAACATATTTGTTTGGGGAGATCATGCATTTTTATTGCTGAAAAGTGTTTACCAGTGTGAGATGTGAGATATTATATTTATGTTTCCATATCTGAGTTGCCAGAAATTCTCCCAATCAGTCATAACTATAAACAGCCATTTGGATTTCACAATTATCTCATTTGTTCTGAACTGTGAAGGGGGCTGGAATTAAAATCCTTTATACGTTAATGTCAGAGGTAACATTGGTAGATTCCCTAAAGTGATTTGGAAGAAATTAATCCTAGTTCTAAACTTCTAGAAAAGTACTAGATTGTTTGGACAAATGTTAAATTACCTCAAATTTAGATCTAATTACCTTGCATATTTTTCACATAAAAGAAATGATAGCATCATGAAAACTCCTCACCCATAAGGTTTAACATAATTAAATAAATGAAACATACAGTATTTGTCTTAGTTACAGTTTCTATTGCTGCCATAACACACCAGGGTTAAATCAACTTCAGTTTATTTCTGTTATCCTTCCAGGTCACAGTCCATCGCTGAGAGAAGTCCAGGCAGGAATTCAAGGCAGGAACCTGGAGGCAAGAATTGAAGAAAAAGGCCCCAGAGGAGTGCTGCTTACTTGATTGCTATCTATGGCTTACTAAGCCTATTTTCTTGTACATTCCAGGACCACCTACATTGGGTGGCACTATCCACTTTAGATTGGGCCCCCACATCAAACGTTAATCAAGAAAATACCCCATAGGCTTGCCCTCAGTCTAATCTGTAGGCTAATCTGATGGGTCTATGTTCTCAGTTGTGGTTCTCTCTTCCCAGATGACTCTAGTTTGTATCAAGTTACCAAACAAACAAACAAACAAACACCAAAGCCAACCAACAACAAGAATATCTAACCATACAGTCATTAACAATGACATTATGAAATTCCTAATTTGACTGTTTTCTTTCCTAGATTTTTAAGTGACATTTTTATAAAAAATGTTTTATGTCTACCACTAAGCTGTTTGCATCATATCATTTGCTGAGAGGCGAAGAATCAAGGCAGTCAGGGGCAGTCCTGTATTTTTATTGTTGTTCACACTAGCTTTGTATCTTTGACTACATTGGTTTAAGGTCTCTGCTTCATTTTTGTCATTAGTAAAATGAAAGAACAGCTCTCAGCCTGGCAGCGTTGATACAAGGATTAAATAAGTGAATCCAGTATGACAGCCATGGCTGGCACCGAGTAAACCCATAACTGCCACTGATCGTGCCATAGTCATAACTCTGTCTTATAAAGCAGGGCACTTTCATCTTTGTCTTACCCGTGAGGAAACTCATATGCATAGATTCAAACAAACAAACAAACAAACATAAACAAGTCAAACAAAACAGAACAACAAGCAAATATCCAAATCAGTATAAATATGGTTTCAGGGTAAATTAGAGTTAAAAAAAAAACCAAAAAACACTTTAGAGTAAATTAATGTTTATCACTAAACTCTACTCTGAGTCTTCTTTCATTTTACATAGATGTTGATAGTTTCTCTTCTGTATATTTACTAGAGGGGAAAAACAAGAGACTTTTGTTCTGTGTTACTTAAATGAGACACAGTAGATATTTATGTATTTATGTATTACTGTGGTACTTGAGGAGGTGCTGAACACAGGGCTTTGGGTATGTTTGGTAAGTGCTCCACAACTGATTACATCATCAGCCATTTTAAATTTTATTTTGATTCAGAGTCTTGTTAAGTTGTCCAAGATGAACTGAAACTTGCAATACTTCTGCCTCTGTCTTTCCAGTAATTATGATCACATGTATGTACCACTATGTCTAGTTAAGGCAGACAATGTTTATTTGTTTTCTTTTTTGTTTTGTTTTCTTTTGTTTTGAGATAGTCTTTCACTATGTAAACCTAGCTGTCTTGGAGCTATGTAGACCAGGCTGGCCTTGAACTCACAGAGAGCCTCAGAGATTCCTGAGTGCTGGGAATAAAGCTCTGTGCGAGCCTAACAGTCAGCATCTTATATCTGATAACTTCAAAGGGGATTTATTGTTACATAGTCTTGTCTATATATATATGGACTTTTTGTTTTAAAAGCTATAATAAGACATAAAATGTTAATTGATTTTAACAGTTTTTTTTTTTTTTTTTTCACCAGAGAACCACAGAAACCAGATGGAGGAAAACCATGACTCCATAGAAGTAGTGTTATATCTACAGAAAAAAAAAATCAAAATCTGCAGACCCAGGTCTGTAAGGCTGATTATCCAAGAGGCTGAAGTAGGAGGATTGTGAATTCTAGTGATTCAGTGTCAGCCTGGGCAACATAGTGAGACCCTGACTCAAAATAAAAAGTCAAAAGAGGTCTTGGATTAGTTTTGTGGAAAACCACTTGCCTGGCACCTGTGAGACTCTTGATTCTGACCCTATTACAATGAAAATAAGTAAATGAATAACTCAAATTTGCATAATAAAATTGAAGTAGATGGTGCAGTTATTCAGATCATAGACACTTTGGGGACAAAAAAATCTTTCTCAAGAATTCAAGTGAAAGGCAGATCGACATGTTTGCCTGTCTGTCTTCAATGTACTTCTTGGGAATCTGTTGTTGGACCACAATTTTCACTGAAGAATGTCTGCAGATCTTGAGAGTATTATGAGTACTTTCTGAATTAGATTTTTAATATATTGTATCCATTCCATTTCTGGCCCATTCCAATTTTGGTGTGCTGTTATGCCTCTTAATCACATGTGCTATCAGTAAATAGCAGGAGACCAAGAAGAGGCCCTGAGTCAAGCTGAATACAATTTCACATCCACTTACAAATATCATGACTTTAATAACAACCTTTCAGACTTAGCTATACTTTTAAGATTTCATTTCTGACTTAAATACATATGCACACTTAAGCAATTTTGAAGAACAAGTTGGCCATCACTATTTTATAATCAAGAGTATTAGCTTTCAGAGTGCCTGCCACTGTGTCAGACAGAGTAGAGCTGAGTTGGAGTTACTCATCAAAACAGCTAGCAGTGGCTTAAAGCAGAATTCAGAATACATTTGTATTCGTGTATTCATGTGCGTTAAGTGAAGATGTTGAATTGTGCCCACCTTATAGACTAGGCGACGACAAGGGTATCAGATGGCTAAGTGTCATGCCAAGGTCACAGCTGGTAAATGTCAGAGATGGAACTCACACCAGCCAATGTGATTCTAGTTTCTATACATGTCATCACTAGATGAAACTGCTTTTTCTAAGGGGCATTAAAAATAGACATAAACCTGAGGTTTCTGTATTCAGGTTTTTCTAATACATTTGAGCAAAAGTAGGAGAAGTGTAAATATGCTCATCATTAGGAGCGAATTCTGGTTTCTTTGGATGGAAAAGAATCTTGCATTTGGAAATCTCAAGGCTCCTGAATTTGCCTAGCTCTCGAATTCTTCCTTTAAAGAGCCTGAAGGCAGAAAATACTCTTACCTCAGCATTTGAGGCTGAGGCTATCAAGTCTGTGATGTTGAAATAAAAACATCTGGTATTTCCACTCTAAAACTAACCTGTGGTAGAAATATAAACGGGGATAGGAATTTAAATGTCCAAAGGACTGAACGCATAATTTAAAGCCACAGACTCCAGACTTCTATCCACTTTGTCTGCAAGCTCGCTTAGAGTTAACTCCTTCCTCACCAGATACAGAAATGCCTACTGGGCATGCCCAATTACACAGTGAGAGAGGCTCACACTACGCTGTACTTTTTCCAGGTTTTACCAGAGGCTAAAGGAAGGAAGAGCCGGAGGGAAGAGTTAAATAGGTAGAGAACTTGGTTCAGCTCAGGATGCCCAAAGCGGAGGCAGGGAATGAAACACTGGAGGATGGAGAAACTGCCAGGAAAGCACCTTTTCAGATGCATGAGTCTGGTCTCCAACTTGGAGCAATAGTCTGGTGGGTCTCTCTGACGTCCTTTTATCACAGCATAGGCAGATGGCTCAGTCCAGGGCTACAGAAAGGGGTGGGGCAGGAACACTGGGGTTGTTGAGTCCCGCCTGCCCCTGCATTCTTCAAAGAGCCTCTAGCTTTGCAAGGGTTCAGAACAGGAGATCCAGGTGCACACCTAGAGCCGGAACTCGTCTCAGTCACTGGCTCCTTGGTTTCTGTTCCTTCCCTTTAGCTGCCGAGTCCTTTCCTGGCATCTTCTCAGGTACCCCCGCCCAATCACGACTAAATCCCGGAGAAGTGGAATCTCCACAAGATTTTCGTGGGTCTAGCAGGGGCCTGGGCATGCTCAGTAGGCTACATGACTCTGGTTTCTCTCTCTCTCTCTCTCTCTCTCTCTCTCTCTCTCTCTCTCTCTCTCTCTCCCTCTCTCTCTCTCTCCTCTCTTGGAAGGGAGGGTGGCGAGTGACTAGTTAGAAGTGCTTGTGGTAAGTCTCCGCCCCCAGATTCCCCCTGCAAGGGGACGATGCAAAGGTAGAAGCACCTTGCTTCTCAGCTTAGGAACTTGGAAGGGGCTGCAGCTGCCAGCTGAGGCCACCGGTTCCCTAGCCAGAGGACCGGCCGGCCGCTCTCCATGGTACTGCGGAGAGCTCAGCTCCGCCCTTCTCTTTCAGAAGGACAGCACCCGGCGTCACGTAACCCAGCCTTCTCGGGCTTCACCACCGCCTCTTCCTTCCCCTTTTCCCTCTCCTCCTCCTCCTGCTCCCCCTGCTGCTCCCCTCCGTTGCATGTTCTTCCCTTCCGCACTCTTGGAGATAGACGCTCGAGCCTGACGCCTCGGAAAAAGGCAGCAGCAGTCGCCTTATCCTTAGACCTCAGGAAATTCGCTTTGACCGATGCATGCTTCAAGCTCTGGCTGGAGCTAAGGGGAATAACCAGGCAGGTAAAGGAGCTCAATTTGGGCTGGGGGAGGGGATGGGGCGAGGCAAGCTGGAGAAGGGTATCTTTTCCCTGTTGTATCTGGGCCAGGATCTGCCACAAATACAGAGGGAAGGATGGGTGGTGGGAGGGTGGAGGAGTGTAGATTTTGCTTGTTTTGCGTGTAGCCTTTCAAATGGCAAGAAGATGAGATGGTGGAGCTAGGTAGTAACTTAAAGGCTAAATGCAGTGATTTGTTATCCAAAGAAAGAAAAGGGAAAGGCAGTTAGAAAGCAAAACAATAAAATAAAACATATCTACATCTCTTTCTTTCTCTTCCTTCCCCATCAGTCCTGACTGTGCCCATCCTTAATTTGTGCAATAGACTTCGGGCTCCAAGAAACTGCACTGGTGTTAGGGATGGTGCTTAGAGACTGGGCGGGAAAGCCAGGGAGAATTTTGGGTGTGCATTGGTATTGAGGTACTTTGCAAAAGCCAGAGGCAAAAAGATAAAACTTGTAATAATTCTCTCATAGATTTCAGATTCCTTATAGGGATATATGTTGAAAGGTTTTATGGTAAGGGGTGTGTGTGAGTGTGTGTGTGTGTGTGTGTGTGTGTGTGTGTGTGTGTGTCACTGAAAACATGATAAAATAAATGCAACTGCAGCCGATCAGCATACTGTATTGATCCTTCCAGTGACTTGGGAATGAATTTTGTTCTAGAAACGAGAGAAAAGATTAATGAGGCTGTTAGGCAGCTTTTGAATTAGAGCGCTTCTTGTTTTGGCTGCAGTATGGTTGTTTTTCAGATCCCTTTATTTCATCTTCTAATTTGTGAACTCTCCAGGTCTTTTCTGGGCACTGAGAGAATCCTCTTTCTCCATATAAATAAAGATACCATCTTTCACACAATGAGCTTCCTCTAGGAACTGGGAAAGCCAATTGACCTCCCCTGTGATAAGAATATATATATATACATATATATGTATGTATGTATGTGTGTATATGTATATGTATATACATATACACATTCTTCCAGGATTTCTCCTCCTTCTTTCCATCCTTTCCAAAATGGTCAAGGTGTGCCTCAGATGAGGAGGGCAGGAGACAGGGTGCAAAAAGGTTATGTGATATATGTAAAATTATACAATAATAAGCTCCAACATTCAGTTACCCAGCTTGTCTCTATCCTTTCCCTCTCTCTCTTTCTCTCTCTCTCTCTCCACACACACACACACACACACACACACACACACACAGAGAGAGAGAGAGAGAGAGAGAGAGAGAGAGAGAGAGAGAGAGAGAGAGAGAGAGAGAGAGAGAGAGAAATAGAGACAGAAGGAGATACAGATAGACAGACAGACATAGAGATAGAAACAAGCTGAGAACGGCCTCAAAGCACTACTCTTGTGATAGACCAGACTAATTTTGCTAAATACTGAACATTTACCATATTCCACATCCTACTCAAACATGAAAGTATACTGAATAATATGCTATTATTGATCATTTTTAAAAGCACCTTTCTTTGGGTTTGGCACAGAAGTAGGAGAGATATGACTTGTAATACCTGAGGGTGAGGAATGTGTCAGCCATAATAAATAGGCAACTGAGATTTTTATTACCATTTGGTAAGGAGAAGTGTATGAATGGATTATATCTGTGAGGTGTGTATGTGTATGTGTGTCTGTGTCTGTGTTGTGTGTGATGTGTCTATGTTGAAAGAAGAGAACCCATCATCAATTGCATCTGGGGAGGAACTTGAAGTGGGATCCCCTAGCTCGATGGCTCTCAGCTGACACCTGTAGGGATCGCTCTGAACTGAAGAGAAATGCTTTCAGCTCCCTCCAAAGAGGAGCAGCCACAATGCGGTGCCATCAATTACTGCTAGTTTCAGCTTGTAGGGGGAAAAAGTGTTAATTAGATAGTGAGCTCTGTGTCTAAGCAGTAAATTTGGAGCTGTGTGTGTGTGTGTGTGTGTGTGTGTGTGTGTGTAGGAGATAGTGATACATGTTGAGGGTGATATGTTCGATTTGAATGACCAAATGATACATTTTATTTTTTTTCTCAAAATGTGAGTTATTTGGTTTAAAAAAAAATCACAGCCCCTCCTTCAAGATTTACAGTTTCTGTACCATTTCAAAAGCCTGTCAGTTTAGAGTTAAATAAAAAGAAGTGATTCAAGAGCACCGTGAGTGATTCAAAGGTATGGCTTTAAATTTGAGCATCCTGGGGCCATCACAGCCAAGGTGACAAACATGCCAACTGCTGTTCTGACCACACAAGTCCTCATGGCTGACAGCCAGATAAAGCCTTGAGGAGGAGTCAGGTCACTAGACTGTTAGGCAGAATATTAAATACCCATTTTTGAAATAACTAATATTATGGCAGCAAGGACATAAATACCTCCAAATTTGGCTCCAGTTAGATGTTTTATATTATAACAGATTATGTATTTGATAAAAAAGGATGAATATATTTGCTTGAAATTTTAAAGAAGACCCCCAAGAAACCACTATATTCCTATTGTCTGGGAGACAAGTGATAGAAATGCGATACAAATGTAAGCTAGCATCTTCCTGCTGTAAGTTTGATGTATTTTCCCTGTTAAAATTGGCCATTAACTGAGGTTTGAACAGGTTGTATCACCTCTCCATGAAACTAGCACACAGTGTAAGTAGAAAACCTTTAAAAAGGCATTCCATTTCTGTCCTCATACATTTTAGAAATTAAAACTTTCTTGGACAATTGGAAGGAACATCATAACCAAATTGTTCTTAAAATTCTGGTCACCAATGAACAGATATGGTAAACTCAAGGTTGTAATAGCTTGCTGTAAGAGTGTGGCATTACATAGTAGGAAATATTTGGCCTTACTGTACACACACACATACACACACACACACACACACACACACACACACACACACCTGTATTGAGCAAAACTGATTCTTTAGTTTGATAAAATCATTGGTCATATACCCGCTTTCCTAGTTGAGTAATGATTTGTATAATACTACAATTGAACACAGGCCTTAATTTTTTATTTTAATTTCCACAGATTTCTGGCTCCTTATAGAAAGACAATAAAATCAAAATGCATCAACAACATACAACCAATTGACATGCGAGCATCTTAGTGTGGCCTTGCAGAGGGAGAAAATCGGAGAGCTGTTGAGATTTGATTTCACCATCTAACAGCTTCTGGCTGTTTCACAACAGGGTCTGAATCCTACTGACAGAGCTGGTCAACATAAAGTGAAATCAGCCCTGGAAGGCATGCACAAGAAATTTGGCCTTGACTTCAATGGTGCTGGAAGCCCGTGATATGGCAGAAGAAGCGGGCTTCTGAAGCTGTTCTGGTGTCGTGTCCTTTCTTCCTTTGTTCTTGGGGCCAACATCTGGAGGGTCCTCAAGGCTTCCCAAGAGCCAAAGATACTGGCGCATTGTTGACTTCCCGTCAGTCCCTGAGAAGTACGAGTTGCCTTCTGACTCTTTCCTTCTGCGCACCACCGGTGGTACATTGCAGGTGTTGGTCCTGGAAGAGTGAAGTGTTTGTTGGAGCTGCAGATGCTCTTGCTTGACATCACTGGATGCAAATGGATCAGTGATTTTCCTTGAGCCTCGGTGGCCGTCTTTTTCAGAAGGTTGCCTCCAAAGTGTCTCCTTCCTTTGGCCTGGAAGTTCTGTGGCTGCCCTGTACCAGTGGGGTCTCCGCTTTCCAGTTGGAAGGGGACTACTGGGAGCGAGGAAGGGGCTGCTGGAAGAGAAGAAGAAGAAAAAAAGAGCTAAAGGAGGGTGCGACCCTCCCACGCCCACCTGCCCCCTCCCTCCCACTCCTCTACGGACCCCCATTTCTCCGTGACGGTGTCCAGGACCATTTCGACCCTGTCGCCCCCGGCTCCCCCCCGCCGCACCCCAGCCCCGAGCATGGGGTCGGCGCTGGTCCAGCGCGGGGGCTGCTTTCTCCTATGCCTGTCGCTGCTGCTGCTGGGCTGCTGGGCCGAGCTGGGCAGCGGGCTGGAGTTCCCGGGTGCCGAGGGTCAGTGGACGCGCTTCCCCAAGTGGAATGCCTGCTGCGAGAGCGAGATGAGCTTCCAGCTGAAGACACGCAGCGCCCGCGGCCTCGTGCTCTACTTCGACGACGAGGGCTTCTGTGACTTCCTGGAGCTCATCCTGACCCGCGGCGGGCGCCTGCAGCTCAGCTTCTCTATCTTCTGCGCCGAGCCTGCCACGCTGCTGGCGGACACGCCGGTCAACGACGGGGCGTGGCACAGCGTGCGCATCCGCCGCCAGTTCCGCAACACCACGCTCTACATCGACCAGGCCGAGGCCAAGTGGGTGGAGGTCAAGTCCAAGCGCAGGGACATGACAGTCTTCAGCGGGCTTTTCGTCGGGGGGCTGCCCCCCGAACTGCGAGCCGCTGCGCTCAAGCTCACCCTGGCCTCGGTGAGGGAGCGAGAGCCCTTCAAGGGCTGGATCCGCGACGTCCGGGTCAACTCGTCGCAGGCTCTGCCCGTGGACAGCGGCGAGGTCAAGCTGGACGACGAGCCGCCCAACAGCGGCGGGGGGAGCCCGTGCGAGGCGGGCGACGAGGGCGAGGGCGGTGTGTGCCTCAACGGAGGCGTATGCTCTGTGGTCGACGACCAGGCGGTGTGCGACTGCTCGAGGACCGGCTTCCGCGGCAAGGACTGCAGCCAAGGTAAGGCCTGCCCGACCCCCGTGGAGCCTCGGCCTGGGCTGGGCGGGAGGCCGGTGCATGGGGCCTTCCTCCTCCGGATGCCTCCCGGTCAAGGCCTGTCCCTCAAAGCCATGCTGCCCTCCGCAGATAGCTCCTCCCTTTGCAGCCTCAGAATGGGCAAGCCTCCCTCACTTCCCGAGGCCCTGTCCATGCAAGCCTACCTCCTTCCAAGTGACCAATAGAATGACCTCCCTTAAAACCCCAGCCCAAAGTTGTCAGGTCCCTGAAGTTCCTTGGCCATTGCCCACCCACATGGCCCTGTACTGTCTTGGATCACCAGTAACTATAGTACACAGACCTTGCCTGTAAGGTATTGACAAGCATGTGTTTGGTGAGAAAATTAAATGCAGGGTAAGCAGCCCTGGGCCATCCATGGCAGAGCTGTCCACATGGTTACTAGTCAAAGCACATTCGACAGTCCGTAGGTCCTGGGTAGTGAACGTTGCAGATCCAAGACTTGCCCCTAGTTGTGGAAAGAGATTTCCTTCATGAACAGGAGGCTTTGAGAAAATAGTATTGGTTTCCATGGTTATGTCCCAATCCCCAGGCTTGCCATATTCAAGTCGAATTTTGTGATTTCTTTGGTTTCTTCAAGTGTGAGACAGGTCAGCTAATGGTGAGGAATGTCAGAGGTGAGATAATGTATTTCATGCTTAACAAATGCTTGGTGACAAAAGTACTAGAGCAATTTAGGTGTTGCTGGATCTGGAAGACTGTCCAGGCTATTGAACAGGATGCATGTGGATGATGCTAAGAGATTTTTTCCATAGATATCCAGCTGATAACATCTTTGTGAGTAGGAGAAGTCAAGTTGTTTCTGTGGTCCTTAGAGCTTAAAACAGAGGACATCTAAGCTTTATTTTCACCCCTTTACATCTAAAACACAGTTTTCTGTGTATCTCTTCTATATTATTTATATATTTATTTATTATGACAGTGACCAAGGAAATTATTCTTATATAAATGCAGGGAAAGTTATAAACAGAAAGGGAGTGAGTGATATGGCTAGGATGAAACATGAATATATTAGAAGCTGAGAAAGAGAAATGCCTTGGTTTTCATTAGGTATATAGCTTGGGGTCAAATCAAGGCAGCCAGTGCATGGATAGGTAGCACATATGGTTGATATGAAAAGGTCAATTATTATAATTATATCTGATTTGGAAAGTCAGGGCCCCAAAAGCTCTATGTGTGGCTGTGTTTTATTGTGTGATGTCTGGCTTTTGGTTTTTGTTCTTTTCTCTTTAAAAATGTTCCCCCTTTGACTGATACTGCTGAGAGAAGCCAGCCTTTGTAATTCTTATTAGACTTGGCAGCTCCCTCTCATTTGGCTTTTAAAGAAAGGAAGACATGATGAAATTTGTAACTGCTTAAACAGCAAAGAGAGTTAGTTAGGAGGAAAAAAAAGTGTTATTCAGGAGTGTTCTGCAGCTTTCATGGGAACAGTGGTGGGGTGTTTAAGAGTTACTCACTGTGCTTTGTTTTCATATGGGTTTGTGTTAGGTTCTTCGGTCTAAGTAATTAGAGATGACTGTATCCCATGTCCCACACTGCACTTCATCTCTACTGGTAAATTTCTGTGAACATAAGATCAGATTTCATGTTTTACAAAAATAAACAGAACAATCTTTTTCCTCTACCAAATCTTGCTGAATTGTAAATCCTGAATATGATAGCTAGATGAGATGAATTCAGTAGTACAACTTGAAGTTGCATACATTTGTACTGATTAATAAGGAATAGCAAATATTATTTTTATGGGAAAATACTTCTCTAAGCATCCTAATGCCACTTTAAATGAAGGCGACTTAATGAAATATAACTTCCTTTCTTAAATTAAGAAACAAATATGACACAATGACAGCTTGTACTGTGTGGGAGAGTGTTTTAAATGAATTTTAAAAATATTTCTATGCATTTTAATGTAGGGATCCAAGGATCATGCATAATGAGGAACAGTTAAGACTGGAGAAAGCTTGAAAAAAAAAAAAGGAATGTTAAAGAGAAACAGAATTAGATGTTTCCAAAATACATTTTGTTTTGGCAAATGCATAGTTCTTTCTGTAAGGTGCATAATTTGGAATTAACAGGATGAATATTAGAGCAGTATGGTATCCAAGGCCTAAGAAAAAAATCATCCCAAGAAAGTAAATGTATCAGAATTGTCCTGAGCTTTGATTCATTTTGAAAATGTGAGCTGAAAGAGAATGCAAAGCTCACCACTAGTCATGGCATGAAAACAAAAGGCTGGGTTCTTTTGATTATCAAAGAAAAGGGAAATGGAATGATTAAGGCATAGTCTGTCTTCCCAGAAGCATTGGCTTGGCTTTGCTTATTTTCTCCATTTCATGTGTGTCAAGTGACTATTGAATAATTAATTGGAGTGGATGCCTCTCCCAACACCGATCATGCCTTGACGACTGGGGGAGATGATTTCTATTCAGATGAAGTGCAAACAAAGCTCTGCCTCCTCTCAGTATTTAGACTGATTACCACATTCTTTATAAACCCAGTTTAAAAACAAAATAAATAAATATTCATTACAGAAATTGTGCAGGAAAGATTACAGTTAAGCAAATATTAAACACAGAGTTAAGGCACCTCCAGTTCTTTCAATTCCTTTTCACTTAATTTAGGAAGTACAATATATTGTAGTAACCTATTTAAAATAATTAAGAACAGTCAGGCAGTGTTGGCACACACCTTTGATCCCAGCACTTGGGAAGCTGAGGCAGGCAGATCTCTGTGAGTTCAAGGCAAGTCTGGTCTACAAAACAAGTTCCAGGACAGCTAGGGTTGTTTGAACAACAACAAAACAAAACAAAATAAAAAAATAAGAACTAAAAATATGATGATAATATAAAGTGAGAATGGAATGGTTTAGTTTATCTTCCCCATCTAGATGCCTGGGACAATTCATCTGTGACTTTCATTCAAGAAAAATATTCTTTAATGAATTCTTTGTCATCCTAATAAGATTTATCTATTTATTTACTTACATAATGTACTGATGGAGAGGGAACACCTGAAAAAGTTGTGTTTCATGATCAGGTTAGTGGCAGAGCCTAGATAAGAACAGAAACACCTTATTTCTAAGTTATCTCTTTTCATATGCTAATTAAACGTTTTCTTTCCTTCAGATTGGCTTTTTTGAGGGTGGGTGGGAGGGGGGGATGAAATGTTTTTCAAAGAGCAAAAATACATACAAAATAGTCCCAGAAATAGTTACTTTATGCACCACTGATATTTTTGATCCAGAGGGTTATCAGGGCTCAACTACCTAACAATGTCATCCTTCCTGAATGATGGATGCTTATGCAGCACATGGCTTTTTCAGTGGATCATACGCATCTAAGTGCGTCTGTGCCATTATTATTTAATAAGTTTCTACTTAAGAGTACTGATAGTTTCCTAGCAGTTTCAAAAACATAGTGAATCTCATGATCATCAGCTTAAAATTAAGGATAAAATGATGATCAATAAGAAATTAAATTATTCTTGTGATCTCCAGATCTAAGTAAGTCCTAGGCTTTTGCATGGTCACATGTTTCATATCATACTAGATTGTGATGTCATTATCTTTTAGTTTTCTCTATTCAAATTATTATAAAGATGCATTATTGCTTACTATTATAGGGCATGGCAATGCAGTAAATGTCTTTAGTGAAGTGCTGCTTCAATGAAACCCTCTTATATAACTTTACTGAGACCAGAGGCTTGACAGTACACATTCATACATTCATTTATTCATCTCTTTTTATACATAAGTGTAGATTGACTCCTTTGCACATGCCAGAGCCTTAGGCTTATGCAACGAAATGCTGTGCTGTGGAATGTCTTTCTATATACTGTTAATATGTGTTGCTATGATTGGTTAATAAAGAAGCTCCTCTGACTTATGGCAAGTCAGGTTATAGCCAGGCTGGAAATCCAAGAGAGAGACAGAAAAGAGAAAGGCAGGGTCTGAGGAGAAGCTGCAAGCTGCCACCAGAAGAAGCAAGATATGAAAGTACTGGTAAGCTATGGCCACGTGGCAACTTATAGATGAATAGAAATGGGTTAAGTTATAAGAGCTGGCTAGCAAGAGCCCTACCATAGACCATACAGTTTGTAAATACTATCAAGCCATTATTTTATAAGTGGCTGCAGGACCGCGGGGCCGGGCGGGAATGGAGAAAACTTTTGGCTACAGTGGCTACTCAGAAGTAGCTCCTAAGGGCTCAGCATTCTGTAGTCTACTGAGGAGGCATACCATTTGAAAGAGCATATGGGAATTAAAAATGGTGGTATATTTTAAAGAATGGCTATATGCTGTTTGGAATTTTAAAATAGTGTGAGGGGACCTAGTCCAAGATTTCCTTGAGGTGTAGCTATTAGACTTATATCTTTCCGGGTAAACATGGAGGAGGGAAACTCAGCAGTCAGAAGTCTTTACAAAACACAGCACAACCTGTTCTGCCTCTGCCAGGAGTCCTTTTTGAATGACGCTCTCGGTCCATAGTGAACAGGATAATAGGGTCAGGCCTTGCTAGCTTTCCTGGACTATTCAAGAGGATAGCATAGGAGATGAGAAGGGCAGTGTCAAACATATATTTTACTAATGACACTTTAACATCAGTTTACAAAACAGATTGGAAGGGAGCCAGAGGAAATGAAAGAAATATTGTTTTGTTTGTCACTCACGAGCAGTAGCTCTGCACCCACTATAAACTGTAGGCCAAAGTACTGGAGAAAGTAGAGAGAAAAAAATACACCTTAAAAGGAGTTCTTCAAGTTGGGATTCATGTTTTAAGGAAGTTAGAATCTTCTTTGGCTTAGTTAGGTTTAGAGATTTAAGTGCACTTACTGTTTATAACACTCCTTTCCATTTGGAAAATCATGATCTGATCTCTGTATGAATTGTCGCTTGGTTTCTCTTGGTTTATCCAATTGAGGCCAAAGGCTTCTGGAAAGCAGTGCCAATACCATACTGTATCATACTCCAAATACAATACATTGTAATCAGTTTATCTATAATAAAAAGTAACATCTACTGGCTGTCTGTGCAACATTGTAAACCACTTAAATGAATATTATGTATAAGATTCCTACAGTTCCTACAGGAACTAAAATGTTTATGGGATTTTTTTTAAAAAGTTAAATTGTAAATACTAAACACAAATGATACAGAGACATTGCCAGAATTTTATTTGAGGTTGACCATTGTAGAAAAAAGATTGTTTGCCCCTGAAAAAGCTTCCAGTAGGACAAAGCTCATGAATGGATTCCTCCTCCTTGAAGCGTACTGGGGATTTCTTAGTATTGGACAGTGAAAGGTGTCTGTTGCGTCTATGAAATGACCACAATATAGTTGCCATTCTAGAATTCCACTGATGCACAGAATTTGTTTTTTATTTTCCCATTCTGTTGAGTAATTTTAGTTTAGGAGCTAAATTACTCATATTCTCTGGCCTGCCTGCCCAAAGATTACAAGTGGGAAAACTTAAATTTTTTGTTGTTCAATTTAGGACTTGGCATAGGAAGCATATTTGCTTCATAGAATCCTGGTGAAAACCAGGCTGATGTGTAAACAGAGAATGGAGGAGGGCATAGGCTGGGCGCTGGTGGTATATGCTTCCCTGCTGCTGGCTTCTGGTCCTTGATACCATTTTCTTGAAGGGTACTTATGCAAAATCTCCCTATGGGACTTTCAAACGCTAAATTCCAAAGCAGTGATCTTTTTAATTGTCAAAATTTCAACTTATAAAGAAAGGAAATAATAAAGACAATAAGCTTTTGTTTCTGTTTTAAAAGTTGTCTTAATATCCTTTTTAAAGCTGTGATTCAAATTAAAAAAAATCATGTAATAATTTTATGACTCAATAAATGTTACACACAAAAACATCTCTAACAGCTGTCTTTCATCTTTTAGATAATGCCTGCAAAATCCCGGACTTAAACTGTACTCTTTCTGTTTTACCAGTTACCCAAAAATAACACTGGGCAGAGCATGCAGCTCAGTGGCCCCGGCACGTTGGGTGGGACTGACTGCCAGAACTTGTCCAACAAAACAAAACCAGTGTATATATAATGTCTATAGTGTAATTATCTACAACAGGAGCCTTTTAAGTGGCCAGTGTAAGCACGGGTGTCCCATTTATAATTTGTTTTTGAACTTTTGATATAAAAGGGCAGGCTAGTAATATATTGGAGCTTTAAAAATTTAAAACATGTTATAGTTATCACACTATTTTTCTTCATATACATACATACATATGCCAGTGTAATTAGGTTCTAATTTGGGCCATTCTTTAATGAAATGTGTCAATTAAACTGATTCTTCATTGGACAAGAGAAAGTACTGGAATTATATTAACATTTCTGTTATTTTTAGTTGTATTTGGATAATTAGGAGGTGAGCCTCTCGAGCTCCAGAGCAGTCACCAGCCACTTCTGTGTCTCCCAGTCAGTATCTCTCCCTGCTGGCTGTGCTCCTTACAGTAGAGAAAAGATTAATGTGTACGAAAAATTACATTTCATCACAGACAGCCAAGTTCTGTTTTATTATAATAAATTTACCCTTAAAAGTCACTTCACAAACAAACTTTCAAAACACCCATAAACATTCCTGATGTAATTTTGAGCAAGTTTTTATGCTAAAAATGCATCTTATTAAAATATTATGTAAAACCTACATATATATTATCATGCACTTCTGTATAATTTTATGGCTCAGTCTTTTTTTTTCCTACTTAGAAGTACAGGAACAGATGTATTTGCATAGTTTACTGAATAGTAAGTTTTAAAAGTTCTAATTGGCTTTTGAAAAATAATTTTGCTTGGCCATTTTCTTCAGAGTTTTTCCATGACTCCATGGCTTTGTGTTTCATGTTTTCAGCCTAGCTTCCAAATATTTATACTTCAGGACAGAATGGGGATAGGCAGGGTGCTTTCTCAGATTTCTTTTTTGCCTTATTTTTTACATGTTATTGTGCAAACAAAACATGATTAAAATCTGAGGACACAATATCAGGCATGGCTTTGTCTTTAAATAGACATTAAGTGTAGGATAAGACCACTACCATTCCGTGCTTCAGTTTCCAAGACTGAAAATGAAGAAGCCTGGTAGTGAGCTTACTAAAACTCTGATAGTTCCTGCAGACCAACCATGTAGAGTGTGTGAGAGTGGTTGATGTGTGCAAACCCTGAAATTACTGTGTGATGGTTGTAGGATGTTATACTCATGATTAAAGGTTAACTACTGTTTTAATAATCTTACTTTAGGATTATTTTGATACATTTTTAATCACTGATGCCCAGTAGTATTCACCATATTTGGTGGGATTCTGCTGCTGCTCATTGATATATGACAGACAGAGTAACCATAATACTAGTTGTCTTTTCTCTCTTGGGTAAATTCTAAACCAAACACACATAACTCAGGGCAGTAACTCTTATAAATAATAAGATGATCCTATTTCTATGAAGATTTAAAGACTCACAAATAATCTTTGATGACAGAGGTCAAAACAGAAGTAACTGTTTCGTAATGTTGAAAGAGAGTGGAACTTTGGGCCTGGGGCCATGGTTATTTGAGGTACATATTTGTGAATACTCCTTGACCTATACCTGAAGATCTGTGTAGTTTATTATAAGGCCAGTCAACTTTTTAAAAATTCTTCAAATTAAAAATGATTGCTGCTTAGTGAAAACCTCTACATTTATAAATTATATATGAATGCTAAAGTATGAGGTAATCCTCAGTGGGATCCACACTAAAATATTTTTATTCAGAATATCCAATATTTTTAATATAAACACAAACATCATTCCAGAGAGCAGACACAGTATATATAAACTAGGAGCAAATAGAGTTCTCTGTTTAAAATACCTGATACAATGTTTGAAGCTGAATCATTTTTCAATTTCTGATGCCTTAATAATATTTAGAAATAAGATACTTTTACTTTTGAGTTGTATTGTTTAAACATGTATCTTGCCATTACAATTAATCAATGGAAGCCTTCCAATTTGGACAGTCCAAATGCTGAAATTGTCAAGTTGCTGAAATGATAAGTTTGAAAGGGCTCAATTCTATACTTAAGTGAGTAATTGGATATTGGAAAATGCATTACTAGATAATCCAATCAAAATTTCACAAATCCTCCAAGTCTATAAAGAAGATGCTCCCCACAAATGCTGTATGTCCGATTATTTGAAGTTTACTAGCTCACTGGAGCTGCAGATATCA
The DNA here is from genome assembly GCF_903995425.1 of Onychomys torridus. NCBI lineage: Eukaryota > Metazoa > Chordata > Mammalia > Rodentia > Cricetidae > Onychomys > Onychomys torridus. The sequence goes on from NC_050463.1 coordinate 13,109,142, forward strand.
GTTAAACATGAGAACAGCTTAAAATTGTTCTGTTGCCATCTTAGTAATTCCAGTAATTACTTCCTTATTTTTTCTTAGTGAAATCATTTTATATTGGGTTCTACCCACCTTATCATGGTTATTTCTTCAATACCCTCACTCCCCTAGATTGATAAATGTCCTGTTTGTCTTATGAGCCACGTGCAGGTTAGAAAAGTTCACTTTCTCCAATAGGGAGTTAATGGCTGGGCTGGAATTTGAGCCCAGGTGCTCAGGCAAGCAGCTCTGTGGTGACAGGCACTGCATGACAAAGCCTGCATGTCCATTCATCAAAGGGTAGACGGTTGCTGGGCTAGCTGGGAACTACTTTAAGTGGCTGACTTACAATAAGGCCTTAGATGTGAGGGTTGTGAAAGAATTAAATTTAGTGCCATTTCCCCGTGGCAGGACGCTAAAGAAACCAGCTTGAGATGTTTATCACAGGTACTTACTTCCCTTGTTGATCTACTAGCAGTATGCTTAGTGGGTTGACTTAACTGTAATCAGAAGAGAAATCCTGTATTTTGTACCTAACCAACACTAACCTTTGTCCTTATGAGTTAAAAAGAATTGCATTTTTATGAATAAAGCCACACTGAATTTCGTTCAGTTTTATAATTTGAGTAGTAAAAAGTTTGAAAATATGGAAGTCGATGGTGTGGTTTGGTACAATGTAAACACCTAGGTCAGTCAAATAACAGATACTGAGTTGGAAGTGGTTCCCCTAAAGATACGGCTATTGGAGATTGAAGAAAGCATTATTCTACCTCTTGTAAGCACAGAGGGGAGTTCAGTGAAATTACCAAGTGGGAATATAGTGTTTTTCTTGGATAAGTAAGTTGGGCTTCCCAACTCTTTGGCCAAGAGTAGTTCTTGGATTTGGAAAGACACATTCTTTATGCTATTTCTGGTAGCTATAAGGTTATTATTAGAAGTAAGTAGGAGGAAGACAAATCTTAGCTGGCAAGCCAAACTGCTGACCTGAACTCTTGTGTGGTTACTTGTGCTCCAAACTGTGTGGAGCACATTAGCAGGACACAGACTCTACACTATGAGAACAAGTACTGCTTCTGTAATAACGCTTCTACAGTTTGCTTCCCAGAAGGCTCTGGAAATCCAAGTTAGAAGAGAAGACGCCAAACAGCACTGTCACTTAACCAGCATTTTGCTGCTGGGACAGGGTTTCTGTTCATTAGAGGCAGTGAATTTTGTGGGGATGCTCATCTGCAGCCAAAGCAGCACTGATCAGAGCGTCCAGGAGGAACTGCTCTTCCCTGCCTAACAACACCTGGGCCTCTCTGTAGAACCAGCTTAGCTTCAGTGTTTCTCAGACATTGCTAGATTCAACAGAACGAACAGCCTCAGTCCAGGAGAAGCAAGGAAATTAAAGACTCATGTTTTTCTTCTAAGTAATGATGTCTCTATAATTAAGCATGCCTGGATTCTCCTCAGGGAAGAGGCTGGCATGGCAGCGTATAACTGTAACTGCTGCATGGAAGGTACCACTTTCTACCTTCAGCTCTTTTTCTTTAGTGAAAATTTGAATTCCTCCTAAAATGAAGTATTATTTATTTAAAATTATTTGTGATGCTCCATATACTACATGCTTAGTTGACTGAACTGTGAACTTTAAAAAATATGAAGTTATGTATTGTATTTCATTACATGTACTGCACAATTAAATATGTAATAAGGTACATTTATGAAAGCCTACTTGGATCAAGTGCAATGAAGTATTGAGAAGTTTAAAAACAATGAGAAATTTATTTTCCTCATTAAATGTATATTTAAATGAATATACATATAGAAAAATATGACTTGCAAAAATGTGATATAATTCAAGCAAAACCAGTTTGTGAAATCTTAAAATTTACATTAAAATAATAAAAATACATAATTATTTAAGATATCCTTAAAGTATAATAGTATATATAGCCTAAAATAGTTTTGTCATTTATTTTTTCCTTGTACAAGACCTTAAGAAATTAAAAAGATCATTCTTAATCTAAAAGAAGTAGTACTTCTTTTGGAATTGGGCATAGTATTAAAGATTATATTCTTTTACATTACTAATTAGTGTCTTCTCAAGTATTGTGTGAACAACAAAAACAAAAACAAGTGAATATGTTTTCCTAAAAATAATGATGGTCTTCAATTTGCATACATATGAAAACTAGGGAATTGAACTTAGTAAGCTCTACACAAGGTCAAAATATGCAGAGACCACTATCTGAATATAGGAGTATTTTAAAATAAACTTTTTGCCAAAAAACCTCAAAGATCCCCCCCAAAAATTTATGAAAATAGTGAGAAACCTATAACCTATAAAAACCCCTTGTTTTTAATATCTGAGTAATATGCTTTTAATAAGCTTCATAACATAACTAGCTTCTATTATTACATGATTTTGATGCATAGTAAATAGCTTTCTAGTGCTCTATCCATGCAACCTTTAGCTTCAATTGTTTGCAATAAAATATACCTTTTTGCCAGGCAGTGGTGGTACACACCTTTAATCCCAGCACTTGGTAGGCAGAGCCAGACATGTCTCTGTGAGTTCGAGGCCAACCTGGTCTACAAAGTGAAATCCAACACAGGCACCAAAACTACAGAGATACCCTATCTTAAAAAAAAAAAATGTCCTTTTATCACAATTTGCATTGTATTATATACATCATATATTCCTCTATATTGATTCCTTCATACATGTGTAACACGAAATTCTAAATGGTCTTATAATAATAAACCTGGAGCTAGATATTAGGGTAAATACTGAAAGATCAGAGAGATAAAGGAACAAGCTACTGTCATGTCTCACCTTGCCAACTCTGAGAATCCTCTGTTTCAAAGCCTCTGAGTCCTCAGTTTAAAAAGGGCTTCAGTGGAAAAGGCCTTTAGTTCTTGTCTCCTTACGCCTTATAAACCTCTCTCTGCCCAGCCACATCACTTCCTTCTTAGTGCTGAGGTGTGTGTGCCTCCCAAGTACTGGGAGCAAAAGCATGAGATCTCAAGTGCTGGGATTAAAGGTGTGTGATTCCCAAGTTCTGGGGTTAAAAGTATGTGCCACCACTGCCTGGCTCTGTTTCTCTCCTAGACTTAGTCATTCTCATGTAGTTCAGGGTGGCTTTGAACTCACAGAGATCCAGACAGATCCTGCCTCCCAAGTGCTAGGATTAAAGGTGTGGGCCACCACTGCCTGGCCTCTATGTTTAATCTAGTGGCTTGTTCTGTCCTTTGATCTTCAGGCAAATTTTATTAGGGTACACAACATGTCAACATGTTCATACATAGTTTCAGAACTCATTATACTTCCGTGAGTTGTGCTTCTCAGCCAAGCACTATGTATACTTCTCCAGACATCTTTGAAATAAAGGAGAATGAGAGACAATTCCCCTTCTCAGAACCAAGATGCTCTGTGTATACTTCTCCAGACATCTTTGAAGTAAAGGAGAATGAGAGACAATTCCCCTTCTCAGAACCAAGATGCTCTGTTGAACACAGTCCTTACTTCTATGACACAGAAATAATTTTATGTCATTTTAGCTGGAATAAACAGAGATTTGTGCTGGTGCCAAACATATAGTGTAGGAGTTTCTTTGTCCCAGTGGATGGAGGATGAAGGGTACTGGGGTGTGAGATAAGAGACTGGGAGAAAGGAGAAGGAATAGGACAAAAAAGAATAGAATTGTTGGGGAAAGTATTAGAGAAGATAGGTAGGGGGGAGAGTGAGAGTGTGTGTGCAAGAGATCAGATTTTGATGCACCTGGTATATTGATAGAAAACTGTGCATTTAAATTAAGGACATTCACATGTTGAGTCAGTGGGAAGGAGCTAGAATGTTCTTTTCATGGTGTCTAACCCTTTATTTGGGTTATAGAAATAAAGAGGAGAATGGAAAAGGCAAGGGTAAGCATTGTTTCTTTAGACCATGAAACATACAGCCTACCTTCATATTACATCTTATTGTTGGAATTCTCCCCACTAAGTCAATAACAGTAGCAAAAGCCTTGAATGCTGTGCTGTGTCTATGTGTTTTGCGTTGTTTAAAGGTCTTTACTCACATTTGTTCATTTAGTTCACCACAGATACCTATAAGGTATGTACTATTTTAACTGATCTATAGATATGAATGCTAAGACTGAGCTAGATTTGAAAATTGCCTCCATTCACGAAGTAGGAATTTTCAGGGTAGGCAATGAAACAAAACTGTGTGGATCATGAGGCCTTATCCTCAACTTACAATTCCTTCTTTAAGAAAACAGTAACTGTATATCTTCTATATGCATTCACATGGCAGAATTCAGTGTTTCAAAGATGTGTACCTTGTCTGTTGTGGTTTCATAGTATTTTTCTTCTTTTTCCAAATTCTATTTAGTAATTCTTCAAAAGCTGAATTGCTTCTCCATTTTTCATATAAAACCTTTAGTGCTGATGTAAATTAATATCTTCCTATTATGTATTCTTGTTATGTATTCTGTGTAAATGTAATCCATATAGTTAGTATCCTCTTGGATCACCTTTGTCAGAGAGAGAGAGAGAGAGAGAGAGAGAGAGAGAGAGAGAGAGAGAGAGAAACTATCTTCACTGAACAAGAACTGTTCTGGATTCTCCTTCAGCTACAGTCATCGGGCATCCAGCCTCCTTTTTCAATCTTTGTTTCTGTGGCCTACTGCTGGCAAATGTCTCCCACAGCCTACCCCTCGAGGTATGCTCTGGTTGTCTTCAGCTGCCCATCCACATGGCATCTTCACTCTTCTGCCCACTCACCCACCTTCCCTTTGATTTTCCCTGACCTACTGATTTCGATCCATACCTTAGAAATTCCATCATAGTGGCTTCATTAGACTTATGAGCTATTTTTACCCAATTACTCAAAGAGAACTTCTGTCTGGTGTTTGGAAATAAGAAATGTGTAACTGGGAAATGTCTTGTTAGTAAACAAGACAAGTTTGCTGGATAAATATAAATCAACAAATTTAAAAAAAATGATTTGAACTAAAGAAAGATAATTTGGTTCATGGGAGACCAATGATAGAAATGTGTCTCAACAATAGAATATTGGTTTTGGCCACATAAATGGGTAACTGCATTCTGTCTCAAGCTGTGTAAATGGGAAAACAGAATAAGAATTGGTGGGTAAGTCTTTCTTGAGGGATATTTAACAATATCTTTGAGCTTAGATAGACAACTGCCCATCTTGAGTTGTTTAAAATCCCCTTTCCTTGACTAAATGTACCTCTTGCAAAACCTTTAAGTGAAAATTGGTAAGTATTGATCCCTGGTTATTGTGTGACCTCCACCTCTGATGCAATAAAGCCAATCAAGCCCAATTAATAAGTCCAGGTTTAATAAACAGAGCGAAGCAACTCCTGGGTGATTCTGGGGAAAGCAGGAGGGAGAGCCCATGGCAGGTCTGGCTACCAGGTCTTAAATATCCTGTAGTTGTGGTCTTGAGCAGCTCTATCGGAGGGGTTGACCTTTGGTGAGCTTTCTGAGGGTGGGGCCTGGAGAGAGCAGCTCCAGGGGAGAGCTCCAACAAAAATTCTTAAGTACTGAGTTGACCATAACTGGAAACAGACATGTTTCATATACACCCTCCAAACCTATCATTTGTCAAAGCAGAAGAAATGGATTCAAGTGCTGCCTAGCAGTTAGAGTCCCACAATTATGACTCCACACCTGCCTTATTGTGGGTCCTGGGCTGCACTCTGGGCTGGCTGTCCAATCACACACTTGTTTGCACTGAGCCAACTGTCCTTGCCCTCTTTACCCTATGGAGTACTAGGGCTTATGTTTCCTTGAACTCGGGTTACAGCTGCTGCCTGTATTTCAGACTCACCTTGGGCGTCCTCTTGCTCATTGTGCCTTCTCTGAGGTGTCTCCCATGCTGAAACCCTGTAGGCACCCTGCTCCTGCCCTGAGCATGCTGTAGCACCACCTTAGGGCTGCCTCTCATACTTCACTCCTTTAATAGGCTTTGTCATTATTCTTCTGAGAAATATAACTGGGTGAAAAGCGGCTTTGTCACTGGTATAAATTCTTCCTGGGGAAGGGTGAAATGAGAGGGCTGAAAAATTGTTTTGAGTTAAAAACAAAGCAAATAAATAAAAAAGCAAAACAACCAAAATAAATAGTCACTAAAACTATTTGTGGATACCCTGACTTGTTCTTGCTTTCTTTGCCAAACAGGATACACAAAGTAAAAATGTATCCTTATCTTTGACTCTTCTATTATTTCTCTGTTCATAACAGTAAACCCCTTATTAAAAAACAATCAAACATAAAGAGGTGAAATATTAGCCCCTAGGCAGTGTTTACTTCTATGTTCCTGGCACCAGAGGGCTGGATGTTTGGTAGCAGATATAAAGAGTTGAAACCAAAACACAAGTCTAAAAAGGGAGGTATCAAAAATATGAACAAAATTCACTGTTATTCATAGCATCAGGAGTTCAACAGCAGGATGTATGTCTGTGCCCTTATTAATACATCTTTATTGAGGATGTATTACTAATAGTAGTAGAATAGAGCTTAGTGTTTGAAAAGTGCAAATACTGTTAAGAGTGAGAAGTGTGGATTCTTTAAAAATTAGTCAGTAAGTTGTTGCTACTCCAATGAAGACACCATCATTTCTAATTATTCCAATCACTGCATTTTTCAATATGAAAAGAAACCACTTTGCAATAAACTCTTAGAAGTCTATAGTAACCAAGTAGTAAAAGCACTCAATTAACGAATACTGGGTTTATTTTGGCATGAATGTGAACACAGTGAAAGTAAAGAAACGCCATGGTTTAGGTTGATTTTGAGTGGAACACTATGTTTTCATGCAACCTGGAATAGAAGCCCTCTTCTGATAGAGTGGGCTGGCTCTGGCATGGCTTCACACAAAGCAGTGAGTGATACCACAGAGATGAATACTGATAGAACTTCAGGAGAAGGAAGCTAATCATGTGCTTTCAATGACCAAGTTCACTTGATTGTGTTGATAGTGTGCCATCTTGGGCTCTCATTCTTGCCCAAGACTCCTTACCATCTTCCTAATCTTAGGGCACCTTACCCATCATCCAAAGCTCTTGCTCCACTGTTGAAATGACCCTTTAAAGATTGTTTCTCCCTTGGCTAAAGGATAAAGCATAAATTCGTAAGAATGTCAGGTAAACACTTTCATAAATTGGTTTCCCTGTCTGCCCAGTCTCCTTTCAGATGTTTTTTTCCCATCGGAAACCTTGTGTACAAGCCAATCATTTTGATGTGATGGACAGTATCTGTATTTATGCCTTTGCTGCTTTGTGTAGACCCAGTTCCTACCACCATGTACTTTGTTACAGTAATCTATTGTCCCAACTATATTTGCCATTGATTCTAAATTCTCTTGTGTAACACTTACACCTCCCAGCTGACATAGCTTGGTCCACAGTAGGGAGCTCAATAAATGTCAATAAATCTAATTAATTCCAAGACAGTAAGAATATCAACTATTAAAGGCAAAGGTCAAGTAGACCAAAAATGAAGTTCTTTGAAGAGAAATCCAAGCAACTCATGAACATATAAGGAGAAGCTTGACCCCAATAAGTGAAGAAATGCATGTAAAAGAGAGGCACTCCACCCTGTGCAACTGGGGGAGATTAAAGAGCACATCCAGATTAGGCAGTGGTGTAGAAATACTGGCTTTCCTAGATTTTTGCATGTAGTTAGGCAGAATGTAATTGCTACAGTGTTTTTGAGGGACTGTTGAATAGTGGCTATGGAAATTCAAGTAGATGTCTCCTTTTAAAAAAGCACTTCCAGAAACTTTCCCTCCTCCCAGAAATGTTTGAAATGTTTGCAAACGTATAGCAGTCATACTTGTTGGACTTGGTTAAATGGACCATGAGAGAACTGTGTATGATGACTCATTACCGAATATGAATACATATATAAGTTAGTATAATGTTTAACATATTTTAATGAGTATAAGCAAAGATATATGCAGCATATATAGTACGTGTACTTACACTGAAGACATAAATAACTTGTGAATATCAGTGAATGGAGCACAAAAAGGTCTATGCAAATTGTTGTAAAAATGTAATATACAAGTGCAAGACCATATTTCTAAACAAAGTTGGCAGTCCTCATCTTGTAAGATTGTCTATTAAACTCTTTGAAATGCCATCCAGTGTTCATTTCAGAAGATGAGAACCATTATGTTATTCTCTGAGAACTTGTATCATTGTGTTGAATTGAAGATCCTGTTTCAGAAAGAATGTTCATGTTTTTGGAACAGAACATGACATGAACTTTGCAGGATGTATTATGAATCGTGACATAAGGGAGGATTTTAGAGTTTGAATCTGATATAATTCTGACTCTTTTAATGCTTGGGTCTAGAATGTAATTCAAGAGTAGAACACTTGCTTATCATGTGCAAAGCCACACCACTGACACCTTTGTCAGGCTGGTCATTCTCTTATAATAAATGAAAGGCTACTAATGAGCTGCAGGATTGAGACCTTGTGTGAGGTTTCCCTCAGCATCTACTTGCACCATTTTTACATTTCTTCCTGTTGACTCCCATCTCTGTCTTGAATCAGAGATAGCTGAGTAGGCATAATACAGTCAAGTTGGTTTTGCAATAAGGTATATTATTCTTGCAACATCTGCTTACCAAAATGACATTTCTGAAATATCTGAGATGTTCCAAATGGTTGGCAGAATTTCCTCATCTACTTTACATACATTTATATTATCAATAATTACTTAATTGGCTCTTTTGTTTGTCTACATTTGTGCCAGCATAATGGAAACTGATAAGGCAAATTTCCATTGAAAATTGCAAATGGATGACTAAGCTGAGCAATGCAGCACTTCCTGTTCCTTTTATACTCACATCTTAGGCTACACCATGAGTGATGTCTAGACTTTGAGGATAGCTCATCTGTATTGATTCACCACTGTGTATAAGTTGATTTGCATGTTCACTTAGGAGTTTCCTAGTGTGCACTTGTCATGCAAAGTTTTCCTTCTCTAGCCCCAAGTGACACTTACTTCTTTCTCAAAAGTGTAGCTGATGTGAGACAACTGCTTTCAGGATTATGCGCAACTAGATGTCCATAGAAATCACAAAAACATGGAAAGGAAAGGCTTAGTTCCTAATGTAGATCGTATTACATTTGTTCACACTGCTAAGAATATTTATCAGTTCAATTGTGTGTATATGTGTATAGTAACTGAAGATACTCATTAGCATAGCTAATTGATTGTTTCTGACATTTTCTTTCAATCTACTTGCTCTTTCTTATTGGACCTTGCTTTCATTAACTGTGTATCTCAAACTTTTTTCTAATATTCCCCAAATACTTAATATTAAAATTATATGACCTTTTGCTGTGAATGAATTTAATATTACTACTAAATTAAAGACAATCTTTGTATAAGTAGAATATTTTAGTTCAAATCTTGTATAGTAAACTATAATAAAATGGTTTTTGTTACTACAAACTTACGGAAAGAATGAAAGCTGGGGGCTGGAGTGGCTCAGTGGAAGACCAGAGGACCCAAGTTTGATTCCCAGCACCCACATCAAGCTGCTCACAAGCTGTCTGTAACTCCAGTTTCAGGGGTTCTGACACCTTCTGGCCTCCAGAGTACCAACGATGCCCATAGCACAGAGACATATATATGTTCAGGAAAGACATTCACACACATAAAATAAAGTGAGTTTTGTCAAATGTTGGGACTGTGTGATCTGGATCATGTATCGGGTTAGAATAATCAAAGGAGAGAAAAATGGTAGGAGCAAGACTGCCACAGTACAGTTATTTTCTGATATCTATAAACAGACACACATATTGTAGCGCCTCCCAGGGTGTTACTCTTTTGGGAACATGACTCATTCATTAAAATTTCACTGTAGTCTAAAACTAGTAGCCCTTAGACTTTTGCCCTTTGATCTATTTTTATGTTTACCAAGCTCATTTTCCATTTTGTCCCAACATCCAGCTATTTTTGCAACAAAAAGAAATGTTCTTTTAGATAAAAGTGAGTCCTTTGGTCATTGACAAGCCTATCTTTTAAATGGGTTTGTATCAGCACTTACAAGTGTGTGTGTGTGGGGGGGGGTGTAAAAATGACAGCTAGGTGTTGTCATCCAAAATCCTTTGAAAACTATTTGCTTATGAAACTATATCCAAGTTACATTCATGAAACTTAATTTTCTAAATGCCCAAACATAATACTGCCAAATGTGAAGACAGAAGTAATCAAGAAATGGGATAACTTGGGCTTGGAAACAAGGATTTCTGTTAGGACTATTCTTACTAAATAGTCATGCTTTAGAAATTCATAGTTGGTCCTGTCAAGATGCCCAGCATTTGTTTTGTTTCCTGAGGGCTACACACTAGAAATGCTCAGATGGGAATGTCAGGTATTGCAGGTAGTGTGTGTGGGGGGAGGGGAGGGTGTAAATGGAGGAGGTGTTAAGGGCCTTTTCCTGGGCTCCTCCTCCCATGGTGCTTCCAGCTGGAGACAGTATGTTGATGAGATGACCTGAACACAGATTTGTAGTAAAATCAAAAAGAATATCCCAAGTAATGAAAATGAGATTGAAATGCAAATGATCAAATTCCTAGAGTTTTAGAGTTAAGAATCTAGGAAGGGGGATCCACTGCAGCTGCTTCTCTTAGGTAATGAAGAAACTTCCTGTTAATAAAAGTTAAAAGACATTATCATGTCACAAAAGTAGCTTTGTGCATATAACAAGGACGTGGGCCCTGTTCAGATTTCATCATTCCATTTTTAGGTATCAAAGAAAATACCACCTCAGAAGTCGTACATTATCATTTGCACATGTGATGTAATATTTCCGATGACGCATCTTATTCTTCCTTTGGTCTCTGTCTGTCCTCCTTCTGGCCTGATTTGCTGACTTCCTTTCACGTGTAAGTTGAAGAGACCTTCAGATCTATAACAAAGCTTCTTATGAGCCCGGGGAAAATGAATGTGTTTTCCTCATGGAAAGTCACTTTAACAAATTCATCATTATGTGAGTCTTACTTTGTGTTTGGAGCACAAAAGCAATGATATACTGTAGCAAAGAAGTCAAACTTCACACAATATGGAGGAGTATGAGTCTGTATTCTAGGAAAATGTTGTCAGTTGATGAATAGTGCTTTTCTTAGAAGCATAGCTTTTTAGTAGTGGATGTGGCTGTGTCATAAAATGCAGAACTTAGCTTGTCTCTGTTGTATCAGAAAGCATTAGGAACTCTGCATGGGAGGCGAAAGGTCCCCCTTACCTCTTTGGCCTCTGAGATTCCAGAAGAACAGATTCACTAGAGCGAAGTACACATACCTATTTAGCAGGCTTTTCAGGACACTCAAGCCTTCATAAAGACATGAGGACCTGTATATTTCTATGGGAGATTTGATGATGAATGGATAGCTGTGGAGACATAGGACACAATACAGTTCTTCATGTTGTGCTGACCCCCATCCATAAAATCATTTTCATTGTGACTTCATAACTGTAATTTTTGTTACTGTTATGAATTGTAATATAAATAACCGTGTTTTCTGATGGTCTTAGGTGACCCCTGTGAAAGGGCCATTTGACCCCCAAAGGGGTCATGACACACAGGTTGGGAACCACTGCCATGTAGTAATAAACTGTGGGAAACAGCCTGGTTGTTTTCTGAGACCCTTCACAAAGAAGGAAATTAGGGAAAGCCCCTTTATCCAGTACTAAGCAAAGCAGCTCTCACAGGAGGGTCAGGTGACCTGTTCAGGCACAGGTTCATCCATCTTTCATTAGGTTGTATGACCTCCTTCAGGAGAGCAGCTCAGGAGAGGCTTTCAGCATGTTAACGTGGCATATGTGAGGGGTAGAATTTCCCCAAATGATGCCATCATTAAGTACAAATTGTTAGTTTTTCATATCAAGGATAAAACAGGTCTGTACCCTATGATGAAGGAAACAAGCACAAATAGTGGAGAGTTTACCTTTTATAATAATGTGTTCTGTGCTTAAATTTTAATAAAGTGCAATTACAAATGCTTTGTCTGAGAGTATTGTTTGAAAAAATACTTAATTGATCTCTCTTTAGGAGAGCTCACTAAAACTATTATACAAGATCAAAGTCTAAGTGATTCATTCATTACAATTTTAATAAATGTGTGGATCTGGGTTTTTTTATTTTAAGTACAGTATAGTGCAGTAATGAAATTAACTTTGCAGATAAAAGACTTGCAGGAGCTCCTTTATCAAATTGATGTTTTGGAAAGACACCAAAAAGATGATGGTCTGAGTTTTATTTTTCTGTTTTGCTCTGGTTTGCCTTTAGCTCTCACTCATTGAAAGTTTTAGCAACACAATCACCTCTTCTAGGAAAACTTATTCCTTATTGTCCTCAACCCACAATAAATTAGCATATGGGCTTGGGACTGAATGGAGGTGCTAAACTTGATTTGACCTCTACTCTGTTTACTACACAAAGCATTCTTTCAGCCCTAAAGATATGCAAAACAAAACATAAAGTCTATTTAGCCACAGATTGGGAAGACATTACAATGCCCGTTCCCTTTCTTCCCCTCAGTAACTCAGTCCCTTTCCCCTTAGTTCCCTGAGCTCTCCCGCTTTAAATTCTGTCCTGCAAGCTTCCCCAGGGCTCTGGTCCTTATTTTGAACTCATGCCTGGCCTAACAAGGACCAGAATCTGAACTTGCCTTGACATGGAAGCATTGAGTAGAATTAAATAGTGGAAAACAACAAAACTGTTTTCTCTCATTTCTTGTCTTTCATAAATAATGATCATTGATTGCTTAAAATGTTTAGTGAATGACCAAAAAAAAAAAAAGAAGAAGAAAGAAAAGAAAAAAACAAAAAGAAAATTGAGATTACAGAATGAGGTGCAATATTTTTTCCAAAGTATATGTATTGTAGTTTTTAAATTAAAACAATCAAGAAATTAAGATCTCCCCAGAGGAAAAGGCGTTTTGTTGTTTTTTATTGTTTTTATTTATTTATTATTATTATGCCAATTGTGTCAGGCATCCATCCAGTCCTTAAATGTGAGCCCCATTTCCTGGATCCTTTTATCTCTTTCTAGAAATGGTTGTGTCGTCTCTTTTTCACTTTACTATTTTTGTCTATAAATAGTAATCCTGTTAGTAACTTCTGGGAATGTAAGGACTAAATAAAATATTTATTCTTAGGAAAAGTGTTTTTCAGCTCTTGCACTAAGCTGAATAATGTCATGAGAGCTGAGGACAGAGCCCTGTGACAGTGAAGCCCTGTGTTTGTGGTGAGGCTCTGGCAGGAAAGAATGATACAGTGATAATGAAATAGGGCAATAGGAAAATTACATACGGTAACTGATGTCAGAAGTGGCAAGTGCTATGCATGAAGAAAATTAAAGCACGAGAAGGGCTGCATTAAGCCCTCGGAAGGTGACATTCGAGGGACACCACAATAAGGATATACATGATTCTGATGCAGTTGAGTGTGAGTGCCCAAGGCCTGAGGTACGTCTGTGGATAAAACTTGGATAGTAAGCAACTAAACCCTGAGCCAAATAGAGACTTGGAGGTAGAAGTCATGGGTATTGGGACCCGATTAAGTAGGATCTGTTAGGTTACAACAAGGACCGTATCCATTCTAATTTTACAGAAAACATTGAGGGGATTGAACAAAAGAGTGATAGAATTTCTCCTAAAATACCCGTAATAGAATAGAGAGAATAGTCTACAGGGCCACAGAGAGGGAGGTGAGGGACCATTCTTTTGGTCAGATACAAGATACAGTGCTGGACGAAGGTACATATATGACAGGTGTAAAAACTGGGATGAGAATTTTGTTTTAAATGTTTTGAAAGTGACACAGATAGAATTTGCCAATAGTTTTCACTGAGTAAGAACAAAAGATATCAGTAAGAACCGTTGCCTCTTTTTTCTCATTCCCGTCTGTCAGTTTTCTCTGAGCACCCTCCCTCCTGATGACCTTCCCTTCTGAACTCAGCTGGGAGAAACTGGGGCACCATATCTGTTAAGTTGACCGTGGGGTACTCACTATGCATAATGGGAAGTAGGAATGCAGTAAATGAATAAATAAATGGGTGACTGAAACTGGTTATAGTGACCCCAACAAAGTTCCAAAGTCAACTAGCTAATATGGCTTCTGTCTTTTTTTTTTTTTTTTGTCAACTTCTAGATACCACTTCAAATGATTGTTCAAAGTGGTAGTACCACTAATAAAGATCCACATAATGTTTTTTGTCAGTTTAGGTTTAACCTTCTAGGAAGATATTCCTGTCATCACTAGTCTAAACATATGTAGTTATTTTTCTGTTGTTGCTGTAATAAAATACCTGTTAAGATCATTTGAAAGAGTGGAAATACTTGTTTTTCTTCATGGCTTCAGTGTTTCCAGTTCATGGTTTCTTGGCTGTGTTCCGTCTAGGGCTCTGGGCAATGCAAAACCTATTGTAGGGACCTCATGGAAGAAGCAGCTCACTCCATGACATGCCAATCAATGAAAGAGAGAGAGAACGGGCTTGAGTCACCATATTTCATCAAGGGCATACCACCAACAACTTAATTTTGTTGTTGTTGTTCTAAATCTTAACCCTCTACAGGGTTCTGCCAGTTCCTGGTACACACATCAACTTGGGACTATACCTCAAATACATGAAACTTGAGAATATGCTTAAGACACAAATATAAAATATTCTATTTCCATTTATACTAAGTACTTAATATATTTCAAAAACTATATCTAACATTGTCTTGACTACTTCATTTACTCATTTATCAATTAATTTTATATTTATCCAATCAATACTATGCTATAAGAACAAAAGAATACCTTTGTTTTGAAACGGTTCATATTACAGTGGGGGCTGAATGCATTGGGCAAAAGCTTATAAAATATTTGAAATATCATTGACTCGCTTACAGGATGGTAAAATGTATTTCTGTTACCAACCCCACTTTACCAGAGATTACTTTTCTAAGTATCATATTTATATTGTCATTATTCTCACAGACAAATATGTACCAAACATTCAGTACAGTCTAAATGCATACCCTTGTGTGATTGCAATCTTAGTAGCATATTTCTGTACTGTGTCTAGCCCAAGTTATTTTTTTTTTGAAACCTATTAGAATCAAACATGGGAAGGAGTGAGTATGGCCCATTATCTCTGGCATATTAAAACACGACCTGTGAATAAACACGTGCAAATCATTTTGACAACTACATTAATGTAAACGACATTTGAATGAAATATATTTCTTGAATGCTGCACAAGAAATGTTTCTTGCATTTTATCATCCTGTTTGTAGTGATATTCTAGTTAGTATAAGAGGTCTTAATTTTGGGTCAGCTAAAAACTTCTGAAATTAATTCCTTTTGTATGCATATGTATAATCTTTAGTGACTGACAATTATTTACATATCAGTGCTTCAGTGTTAAACTTATGAAGGTTTTTGGACTCAATAGCAATAGAAAACATTAGCATTAAAATATCAATGGATAGGATCACATGAAGTAGGTTTGGGGTACTATGCAGGGGCCCCCAAACAGCTTGACTACACAGCCACCATGGCAGGCTTAGGGCCCTAGACACAGCTTCTGTGTCAGGCTTACTGGCAGGCAATACCCAGATCCAGGAAAAGCCTTAAGCTAATACCACCCAGAGATCTACCCAGGGTGAGAAAGTACATAACATCCCAAACATTCCAACCATTAGATAAGGTGGCCAGATGTCCCTGAGTCTAGCACACACCTATTTTTGTTATACTGATACCTTAGACAATTGTCAGCCAACCAGGGTCCTGAACCCTGGAAATCCCTTCACCCCAACCTCTGCTATGATAAAAACTCTGCCCCACCTGAGCTCAGGGCTCTCTGCTCCCACTGCTGAGTCGGATAGACAGAGCTTGGAACTTGAGGAGAATAAAGGCTCTTTGCTTTTAGATGGGGGATTCGGTTTCTGTGGTGGTCTTTTGGGGGGTCCCAGTGATCTGTGCATTACAGTATCATGTAAACTCAAAAGATCCTGGGATGAATCTTTGATTTGGTTTGTGTTCTTGTGGCTATTGTTGATATTAACCCTGTTTCCATTTTCTGGAGCATATTGGCTTTGTGATTGCTTTTCTTTCGGTCTTTTTGTTTCTTTTCATTTTAAATTCAGAAAACCCCATGGCATTTCAAAATATAAATAATATAAATACATGTAAGTTTAAACACTCCACTATCATTTAAGATAATGTTGACCTTCAGAAATGTTGTACAGATGGTTTAAGTTATATAGGTGAAGATTATTTTCATTTTAAATGTTGAAGATTTGGAAATGCTGCCCTTGGGAAACTTTGGTTACAAAAATCAAATCAAGACAAATTAAAGAAATTATAATGGTTTTCTATTAATGCTATATTAACAGTCATAATTCTAGTGCCTTGTAACTTTTAAACTTCAGGGACAATATAATAGGAGAAAAATGTTCATTGACTCATTTCACTCCTTCATTGCAACCTACGGAGTAAAATCATGACAGGGAGAAATGCTGCTGTGACTCACTGAGTCACTTCCCACTCAGGAGTGTGTAGAACCTGGGTCATGTGAAGGATCCTGATATGGAAAGAGTCTACAGACTGTGGATTTCCACTGTGAGCTTCTTGATGTAGCAGGTAATGCAGAAAAGGAGAAAGCATGGATGTAAGCAGTACTAGGTGGGCCCAGGATCCAGCTTTCCTCATTTGAATGCATCCCCATCTATCAACCAAGGTTGCTCTTGAGATCTCTCTGATTTCTGTGTTTGAGATCTGGACTCTGAAAGCTACTGATTTGCTGCAAACCAGAAGTCTGGTAAATGTGGATGTGGGTTTGAAGTCAGGTTTTCTTGAGTTATATTCTAGAGCCCTTTCCCATTTTCTTCACTGCAATGAAGGTGATAAGTAAAGAAATACATATGTATGCTTTCAATTTTTGTGCTGGCTTGAATAGACCTCACACTTCCTAAGAATGCGTTCATTTGTTTGACAGGGAAACTTTAGCCCACCTTCTCCAATCCTCACATTGGCTCTAATGATTTCTTGAGAAGACAATGCAAGTTGACAATTTCTTTCATATTATTGTTCAGGAAGCATATATCCATTTTTATCATTGTACAACAAAATGATTAAAAATACCACCACCTGGCCCCGTCAAAGCAGACAGCCCATTCATCATCTTTCCACATCAGCGATTGCTTTTTCCCCATCTTCATTTTAGCTACAAGAACTCCAGTATTTCTAAGACATATCCTTGCAGAGCCTGTTCAATGTTCATTGTCAAAACCATACATATTTCATACAGCCAAGATTTTCTCACTCCTTATTCAACAATGACCTCTTTAATATACAGCTACCAAAATAAGCTGATTTAAAAAAAAAAAAAAAAAAAAAAAGCTAAAAGACATTATCTTTGAAATCCCTTCCTACCCCTGTAGAGTGCACCAGAATGACAAGGTGGAGATCAAAGCCAGCAGGGTCTAAAGCAGCCTAAGCCTTGTCTTTGTCATACAGGGTTATTGCCCTGTCTTTCTGAGCTGGCTTGCACCAGAGAGACCAGACCTCTCTATAACATGTTTGCTTTACTGAACAATAAGCCACTGTATGGGATGCACCACTTTTTTAAAGGCCATTGACATCTTCCAGTAGTTTCTCAGTTTCTGCCCTCTGAACTTTTATAGTCTTCTCTGCCAGTAGTTTGCTGTGTGTCCTTGGGGACACACACTGTTACTCTCTCAAAGACTTCATCTGCAAAACAAGAAGGTGGGCCTATAAGTGACCTCTACAATTCTTCCCAGCTTGACAAGTCATTAGTTTTTAGTTTGTACCTTTAATCAATTCCTGAAGCAGTACAAATTAATACTAAGTCACATATTGATTGATTGCTTTGACTTTGGTATGAATGCTCCTATCCATGCATTTCTTTGATAAGATGATCTTTTATAGTTAAGATCGTTGCCACATATGTTTCCTAAACTGAGCACAAATGTTTTCTTCAAGCATGAGTGGCTGACATATTTAAAATTGAAAACTTTGTTGAGAATGAATTTTGAAGAGTAGAGTGCTCCAAAAAAACCACATCACCCTTTCTATTTGATTAACAAATCAGGTTCTTGCTAATCTGTGTCCTGGGCTTTCTTGTGGCTCTCATGGAGTTAATTTTATAGCTGTTGTTCTTGCATGTAATTTTAGTACCAATTTTGAACTTTACCTCTAAAAATCATGCATGTGTGCTGCATATGTAACTTATATCACCTATAACTTTAATAATTATCTGTTCATATTACAGAGTACTTCTTGGATGCATGGTACAGGACCAATGCAGTTTCCAGCAGGGAGCTGCATTTATATTAGAGTTTGTCTTATGAAAGAGACCCTTTAAAAGCCATTTCTCTAAATATGATGAGATTTGCTGTGAAACAGATAAAAGCTGACATCTTTTCCTTCACATTTGGCTAGTAGCAGTCTGGCTTTGTTGTGCTTTCCTAGAGAGGATTCAAAAAAATTTCTTTACATTTTATTTGTTAATTTCGGGTGTGAATATGTGTGAGCTGGAGTATGTCATAACATGCCTGGGTAGGTAAGACGACAGCATTTTGGAGTTGCTTTTAGCCTTTCCTATTGATGTTGATTCTTTCCTTTTACCAGGGACTGGACTGTTCCTCAGGCGTGGTGGCAGCTGCTTTCACCAACCTGAAGGCTATTCATTCAGTTGTTAAGTATCACTGGGAAACTCGAGTATGGGCTATCTTCATATTTGTCCATTTTAAAATAAGTTATGTCTTGAGGTACAGTAGGTAAAATGTATCTGAAAAGTAACTTCAAAGTAATTGGTTGTGTGTGAATGTAGATATGTGCACTTATTATAGAAACAGGGTAGTCATGTATTGCATAATGATGTTTTGGTCAACAATTGACTACATGTACAATAGTAATCCCATGAGAATGTGTTGCTTAGTGATGGCCTGGCCTTTTTGCTTTGTGTAAGCACATTCTTTTATGTTTGTGCAATGTTACTGCCTAATGATAAATTTCTTAGACCATATCTAAGAAATGAAGCAACATACCACCAGGTTTAAGAGTACAAGCTTTCAAATCAGAATGCCACGGTTTGAAAAACAGAGTGAATGGGTTCCTTAACCTTTATCTGAGTTCCTTCATCTGGGAGGTCAATGACAGTCTGTGTCTTGAAAGGCTATGGGAAATAATAAGCACAGAATACTTAGAATGTGGCTTACACCAATAACTTGGCAAATAAAATGAGAATAATAAAAACCTCATTCTTTATATATCATTAGCATGTATGTTAGGAAATGGATTTAGGTATTCTTTAAATATATAACATCAATAAGAAAACAGAAAATAGAAACGAGTTAAAAGTTAAAAATCCCAGTTAAAGAACTAAAATTTGCAAAGAGGCAGGGGAGACAGCTTAGTAAGCAAAGTGCCCTCATCTAGAAAACTGGAGCATGGGGCCAAATGACTTTTAGGATACTTTTCAATTTGGCAGTCAATTTTTTTTTCAGTTTGCACCCTTTAATCAACCCCTGAAGCAATGCAGCTCTCTCTCAAATTAATACTAAGTCACATGTTGACTGATCGCTTCAGCTTTACACCTAAATGGAACCCACATGGGAGAGTTGTGCACTGTAGCACCGACTTCTAATGTTACTGCCAGGAAGGGGTGTTAGGAGGTTCCCTGGGACTCACTGACTTAGGCTACTCAGTGACTTCATCACATAAGAGATCATGTCTCAAACAAACAAGTAGAGATGGTGGTATCTGAGAACTAACACCAGAGCTTGTTCTCTGGCCTCCACATGTACATGCCCACACCCCACACTTGCATGCTTCCATGCACTGTATCACTCTCACACTTGGATGCACCCATGCACCTGTACTCACCCACATACTTGAACTCAAGAGTTCCCATACAGGAATCCACACACATGCACCCACCCACATACTACCCCCTAAAAATTTGCAAAATATTTGGGGTTCCCTTTTTTAGCATAAAAACCTTTCTTCTTGCCAGTGAGTGAGGAGCCAATGAAAGAACAAAGAAAGGTTGCTTCCTATGTAATTATCAGTGAAGAAAGTGTTTTGTAAGAGCTGGTGATGTCCATCAGCAGTAAAGTGATTGACTCATTTGGTCCATAACGTTATAGGGGTAAAAAGGTATTTAATAAATAGTGTGTAGTGGGAATCATAGCGGATGGCAAGATGGATATCAAGTAAACTTTACCATTTGGAATTTGAAATTTGTTCACATTGTATTTAGATAGCATTTTATCAGGAATGAAAAACATTTTACAATGTGCTATGAATATATTTAAAGTGGATTTCACAAAATGTTTGAGTTGTAGTGTGAGAATAGAATAAAAAAAAATGTGGTTGGTTGGAGAATAAGATACTGATTCATAGAACACTTCATGACTGAAACATGTGCCAGCCACTGGCTAACGAGGGTAGAGTATAAAAAATTCAGTTTATAGAAATTTAAATGAGAAGGTGCCTTTATCTTGATATTTGCTAAAGTGTAATTCTTTTAACTCATAAACATAATAAACAGTGCACATCATAATTTTTAGTTCTTGAAAAATTGTGCGGGCAGTTTGTTGTGCAGGGAGTTCTCAGGTGAGTGTGCATATGGGAAAGTGGGAAAGACTACTTAGGCTTTGGTTTTCACTCATGAAAATGCAGGACCAGGACTGTTCTCTATAGTGTCTTCCAATCTGACTATTCAGTGAGTATTTTTCTTATAAACAATTAAAAGGTAACAGTTTCCTCTCATGGCCATCATTTACCTTTCCTTCTCATCAAAGAACTCCTCCTTCCAGATGTTAATATTAAATACTTCCTGGGAAATGATGTCATCCTTTTCAGTCTCTTCTTACGTAGCCATATTTATTTTTCTTCTGTGTGGTATTTTACAAATCTTCAGAGCAGGCTTAGTTCATATAATTTTTAGTGATGAAAAAATACAGTCCTTATTTCAGTTTAAAAACTTGGTAAATTTTCCTTCACACTGTACCTATAAGCTTGCCGATAACACCTAAAAATATCTATTGCATTTAACACCATATGCTATCGACTCATCTGCCTTCAATAGTAATCCATCCTTTTTATAGTCCCCTATCATCTGTCCTGGTCTTAGGCTTCGCTAAAGAAACATGAAGAGTTGCTTGATGATGTGGAGGCAAAAAGCTACAATAAGAAACAAACAGATATTCCTACATGAGTATGCCAAACACAAAAGGAATTGAAGAGGTGGCAAAGCATATTGAATTTCTTTCTCATTAAGCCTGCTTCCTGATTTTCATTATTCCTTTTTAATCCTCACGAGGCCCTCCTTCATTTCTTTCAGATCCTGCCAATAGCCTATTTTCATAATAGGTAGTTTTCTGGCAACAGTGAGCTGTGCTTGTTATGAGCACAGAGCTTATCTTGGATCCTTCCAATTCACTAATGTACCAGTTCACATTTTCTATTATATACCTACTGTGTGCAAACTGATAAGGGAGTTAGCATTTTAAAGTCTTGTAGTGCATAGCTAAAGAAAAGCTTTGAGGCTAGAATATTTGCTTTTAATTTGCTTTTAATTTATGTTTTCTGTTGCCTGCTCTATGTGTGTCCTTGGACAGGTTATTTACCTTATATAAGTCTCAGGTTATCTTCTGTAAAATGTAGATAATGTTTGTATCTACTTTAGTGATTGGTTTAAGGAATACAACATCTTGAGAAAACTTTCCATTCATGAAGCTCATTAGTTGTGGTGGTTTTGGTGGGGGAAGGGAAGAGAGTGGGGGGGGGGAATTCACTAACATGTGTTTGTGTTATAAACACTTTAGAATATGAACATAATAGAGGAGTAAGGTGGGCAAGTGCCACTGGTAACTGCTCATTTTGGTCTACTGGTCACTTGTCATTATGTGATGACAACATGGGATTCATTTATCAGCTTATAAGAAATGATAGTCATGTTGAGGAAATCTTTGTGACCTGAAACAGACACAAGTTGCCTTTGTCTCTTTTCCTTTCCTTCTCTTCCTACCGTTTCTCTGTGAACCGATTTGGTCAGACATTCTTGTGAAGACAAAGGGAACTGAGTGATTTCTAATTTCACCACTTTCTCTTGGCTTGCATGCTAGACAGTTATACTGAAGTGAGATTATAGGAGTATACATTTAATCTAGACTTTCCCATTTGGACCTTATGATATAAGCAAAAATAACTAAAATGTCTGGAAAATAACTCCATCTGTGTCAGAGCGTTTGGCACATGGGGAAGCATCTTTAGTGAGCTTCTTTATTAAAACTGAAGTTGTGAGAATGGGGTTAACAATAAAAAAGCCAGCACTGAATCTGTGCCTTTTAATAGCTTGTATTGTGAAAACTGCTTCATCTCATAATAGTGTTCCCATTGACTCACAGTCCCAAGAGATTAGATAATCTGTTTTCTGGAAATTTAGAACATAGTTAGTATGCTATATTTTGGTTTGCTTTCCAATTCTTTCTTCTTTGAGTACAAAGGACTTATCGGCACTTATAAAACCTGCTTAAAAGGGGGTGTATGATTTAATAAAAAGAAGTTCAGAAAGGAGAGAATACAGGATGAGTGAGGGCACCTTGCAGGCAACTTGATGTAGTGGTGAGTTATTGAATGTCTTAACATTAAGTATATTTTCAAAAAGGTACCCCAAACATGATGCCTCTTGTTATAAGGAATTCCCTGCTCTCACAAATGTCTTTGTATGAAAGAATCTATGGCAAATTTAAACTGGAAAGGTATTATCAACATACAGGAAGGATAAACAAAACCAAAGTCTGTGTCTCCCCTGGATGACCAACCCTGAAACCACCACATGAGCAAATTTTTTTCTGTACTCTGCACAGCAAAGTATGCATGTGTCTTTCTTCAAATATAAAGCTGTGTGCAAAGAATTCATAGGGGTATGTGTGCATGTGTATGCATGCATGTGTGTGTATGTGTATATGTGTGCTCATTTGTGTGGAAGCCAGAGAATGATGGATGAGCATCTTCTGCAGTTACTTTCTCCATTTTAGTTTTTGAGACAGGATCTCACATGGAACCTGGAGCTTAATGGTTGGCTAGGATGGCTGGTCAGGAAGACCAAGAGATCCTCATGTTTATGTGTTCCCAGCACTGCATTAGAGTAGAGTAACATGTCACTGCACCCAGTTTTTTTTTTCTTTTAAGATTTATTCTACTTTTAATTCTATGAATGTATGTGTGTCTCTGTGTTAATACATGCACCTTGTACACAAGTGTTTGAGGAGGCCAATGGTATCCAGTCCCCTGGAACTAGGGATATAAGAATCTTTGAGCTACCTGATGTGAGTGCTAGTCATCAAACTCAGGTCCTCTGTAAGCACAATACACATGCTTAACTTCAGAGCCATTTCCACAGCCCTTCATCAAGCTTTTTAGATGGATATTGGGAATCAACTGAGATCCGCATGCCTTCATTGTGAACATTTTAATTACTGATCCCCAGAATGAAGGATTTATGGTGTTTCTGTTGGTGTTATAGTACTCAGAAAACAAATAATGTATTCCTAAAAGAACTTAAAGTCTCAAATTCTAACATACTGGTGAAATAACTGTGAATACTTCAGAAAATACATATCAGAAAGTGTTTATAAGAAAAGCTAAAATCTTTGGCCACAAAGTTGGCTAAAATCTAAGGTCACATGACCTTAGATTTTCACTAACATTTATGCAGGAAAAATAAGTGTGATACATTTCACATTCATTAAAATAGCAATGGATTTCAGAGAAACATTAAGAAATAGAAAGAGAAGAGAGTATTTACAAACTTGTTATACTGGATTGATATCATAAATGAATAAAGGAACATTATAGCCTAAAATATGAAGATAAAGAAAACAATATCAGAATGATTAAAGGACCTAAGCAGACAACTTCCTAAAGAAGATATATAGATGACAAATAAATATTTGTAAATACCTCAATACTACCACAATGAAGACAAGTTTTTATAATATGAACCTTTTGGGGGCTCACTCAAACCATATCGAAACCACATGACTGATGTTTAATATTTTTTGTTTGTTTTGTTATGTTTGCTTTTGACTTGGTAGAATCTACAAACACCATGCATTTCCATTAGTCACTGAATGAATAATCAAACTAGAGTGGGTCCATATAATTTGTAGTTGGAAAACCAGCAAGTCCAGTACTGATGTGTGGGAGACAAGTGAGTCTCCCATGCTTTATGAGTGAAATTAACTCAAAGGTCTATGCACTGTGTCATTCCATGTATGGGATACTGTGGAGCAGAGAAAACTTCTTCGTGGGAAGGAAGCAACACTGGACTGTCTGTCAGGTGTGGCCCCACTGGGAAATTGTTTCTGGTTCTATTGTGCATATGGTTATGGTTGATGAAGGAAGGACTGTTCCTCATTGCAGCAGGCTGTTGTGAGGAGCACAGCACCTTGAGAGAACCCAGGCACAGCACTGCCTGCCCAGAACCATTTAGCTTCCTGTGTAGTCACAAATAGTATATGTGCTTTCATGTAGAGAGTGACTGGATTTAGACATAGGAATTTTCTAAGTTGAATAAAATATAATGAACTCTGACTAAAAGATACCAACCCCCTTTGATTCTTTGCAGAAGAATGTCCAAGGAAGTAAAGTCTCAAACCACAATCTGTAGTTTGTAAATCTTTCCTACAGCTGCCACAAACTGGATGGAGACCAATTGGGGTTAATGGTTTTTGGCATGAACAGCTCTACTTAGTCATCCATTAATCCCCAAAGAAATGTCCAGGTCCTAAATTATTATTGATTCATTGAAAAGCTCTTGCAGCCTAACAAATATCACTTGCTCAAAATAACTCAGGACATGTGTGTCTTCTCTCCAAGCCTAAGTGCACTCTTGCAGATTGAGAGCAGATAGATAGGTGGCCACTTCAGTGGCCATGGAGACCACACTTGGAGCTTTTCTCTTGGTGAGAATCTTATTTTCTAAAATAAACAGAAGTTTTGCACAAATTCATTCAGCATTTTTATCTAAATTTGTAGTAGAATCTTCTAGGACTATTAACCATTTAAAATATGTCAGCAAAAATCCCAGTCTCCGAATGTGAGAGACAGTCTCTTTCACAAGTTACGCAGTACTGAGCTACCTCCACATGAAGGGAGAACTCCCATGAAGAAGAAAGTGATGACCAGTGACTTAAAAAGATTGAGATTTGGGAAATGCAATTTTAGTTTCATTTTTAATGCTTATATTTTACGCAGTGTAACTTGATAAAATGGATTTTTTGGTCTGACATGTGATAATCATCATCTGAGGGATCATTAGTGCCTTGTTATAAAAATAAAATGAATGTTAATACTGATTGCTACAAAATGACAATTTTGAATTTGTAAAATAGTTTATTTTCTCTGTTTTAACTCAATCTATTTAATTGTTCAGGTCTCACAAGTACATTTCATTATACAAGATGAGTAGCATATGAGACGCACTGTGGAAGGGACACATTCTTTCAAGGTTAGCAGCAGAGGAATGCACTGTGGAAGAGCAGATTCTTTCCACTCCTCCAGTTTACTGTTCTCTCCCATGAAGTTAACGTTTAGTAAGACATCAGGTTGCGTTTTAAAAAATAATTTACTTCTTTGCTTTTACACACATGCAGGTTATTTTTTAAAGATTTATTTTTAAAATTATGTGTATATTTGTATGTGGTTATTTATATGAATACAGGTGCCCATAAAGATCAAAAAAGGTGTCAGGCTCCCTGGAGCTAGAGTTAAAAGTAACATGAGTGATGGGAACTGAACTGGGGTTTTCTTCAAGAGCAGGAAACACTCTTAACCTCTGACCCATCAATTAAGTCCTCTATTATTCTCATTTTTCTAAATGCATTCCTGTGAGTTATGGTTTCCATTTTCTAGGCATTAGAAATTGGAATGTTTTGAATATCAATTGAAAGTATCCATAGTATTTCCTAGTATGTGACATGGTTTATTTTTTAAATTACTGAAGTATGCAATATGCATCTACTATATGGTATCCATATTTAGCCCATATATAAACATAGTTTCTTTTTTTCCTTTTCCTTTTTCTTTCTTTTCTTTTTTCTTTTTGTTTTTGTTTTTTGTTTTTTGTTTTTTGTTTTTCGAGACAGGGTTTCTCTGTGTAGCTTTGTACCTCTCCTGGAACTCACTTGGTAGGCCAGGCTGGCCTTGAACTCACAGAGATCCGCCTGGCTCTGCCTCCTGAGTGCTGGGATTAAAGGCATGTACCATCACTGCCCGGCTAGACATAGTTTCTAATTTGTGAATAAAATTAATGATTTATAAAAAAAAAAGTGCTTGCAACTAATTACTGCCAGATTATTCTAGAAGAGACACTTCTAATATATTCAAATTATAGAGCACAAAGCCCTGGATTCTGTCCCCAGCATGGCATTGCAACCTCATAGCACTTGGGAAGTGAAAGCATAAAGATTAGAAAGTTGAGGTCATAGAGGCCAGCCTGTGCTACAAGATACCCTTCTAAAAACATTCACAAGACCTCCCTATTTTAATGCATATCACTAGATTTATATTGTTATGCTTTGTTTGTCCCAGATCTCATGGAGAAGAAAGCATGGCCATGCTTTAATTGAATTGTCCTGGATATTGGTGAGGCAGAGCATCCTGACCCACATTTTCACTACATTTATCATGCTTTTTTCCTTTGTGATTAGCCTCTGTGTGCTTACTTCTGAAGTTTTCAAACCATTCTGTCAACCTTTGGATATTTTGCCATTTATATACTGGGCACATATGAGTCATCTGGAAACCACACATACTCTTTTAGACTGCAGTTTGTCTATCTTCCTTGTTAACTCTCAATTTTATGTGAACAAAATTGTCAATTTTTTATTTCATTAGGCTGTATTTCCAAGTTGGCACCATTTCCTAAGTTCTGATTCTATGATTTGGCACACATTTTTATTTAACATATTTTTTTGATTGATGCATTTCTTGTTCCATTGTCTTTTCTTTGTACCCCCTTTTCCCTCACTGTCCTAGCACACCTCAACGAATGCTTTACAGTGACATTCCTGTTAGCATGTTTGAATTGTCACAGACGTTAAGAAAAGTTATACCCCTGTCTCCTGGATACTCGATTACTTATGTTAAACTCTTGGATGCAAAAATCGCAGGTTTGAGGTGTCTTTTCTGTGAATTCCTGTTAGTGGATATTGAAGAACATCAGTCTGGTGTCAGCGTGGTTTCCTTCTAATATAAGTAAATATCTATTCCCTTCTCCCTGGAGTCTTAGTATTATAGAAAAAATACTGAAAATTATTTACTTTTTTGAAACAAATTCTCTGGATCATTTTAAATTTTAGTGAACCTGTGGACAGAATTTGAAGGAATTTATTTTGTCTTATGTGTCTTGTCTTTTCAAGCCTAATATTTATTTAGATGGATTAGAATTCCCTGAACTGAACTTGTGTTTTGTCAACTCTCCCTCACTTGTGCTTTTTATGTCTCTGGCTCTCAGGCAGGCTCAGTCTTCTGTAGAGTTCACTAGTTTCAGCCATATTTCTGTCAAATCTATTGAAAGGCTTTCTGCCTGGGATGTCTACATTTTTTTAAAATTTTCAGTTCTGTCTTCTTTCACTGAAAGACTTCACTTCCTTCTTCAAACTGATATGTATATTTGTCAACTACCTTAATTTTGACATCTCTTTTCTCCTATGTGAATCTGTGTAGTTGAAGTTGGCATTTCTCTTTGATGAGCGCTGTTCTTTAAAAATGCACTTCTTACTACTTTTCTGCTTTCCTCAAGGCGAGAGCACATCATGGATGTTGTGAGTGTTGCCTGCCAGTGTACACATTGCCTTTTTAAAAATGAGACGCTGTGTTCTAGTGGTCAAACAGGCTAATCGACTCTTGAATTCAGCTCCACAGTTTAACATCTCTAACATTTGGACTGCTACTAAACCTGCCCTTGTCTAAGTTTCTAAAATGTGATTAACAATGACTGACTTTATGGAGTTAAGGGTTTAATTAGAGAATATGCATAAAATGGCTAGAAGTAGTGCCTGGCATGTAATAAGCTTAATTATATGGCTGAGGATGACTAAGGGGAAAGTGGTGGTGACGACAGTGGGGAAGAGGAATAGCATGGCAGGGCCAGTCGTGATCATATGTTCGTCAGGACAAACTGTTAGTGTCCACTATCCGCATCCTCCCCTAATCTATTGCATCCTATGGCTGTGGAGCTCCACATGCTTTGTCAGCACAAGTCAGGAAGAGGCGGCGCTGCTGCTGCCTGATGCCCCGAGCACTGCCTGCTTGAGCGCCCATGCTCAGGGCTACCTCACTTTGGTCTTCTCTATATTGTAGTCTTGGTTATCTTTGGACTTAGCTGTCTTTTCCTGCATGCTTTAGTATTTGATTTAGCCTATAAGATCAGTCATCTTTTTCTCTTACTCTTTTTTGTTTTCTGGTTATCTTCTAGATTTTTCAAAATGTATTTGTCATTTCTTGGAACTTAGAGGGAGAGAAGACTGGCACATGCTAAGCCTATAATTTGGATCCAGTTTCTTTATATTTTATGGAAAAATTTATGTTGAAATATTGTATATCTGAAAAGTTTTGAAATATATGCACACAGTATTTGTACAAAAAGTGGATTATATAGAGATATAAATAAATTTGATACAAAGTACAAATCAATTACTCTTAAAAGGGCTTCTGTGATCTCATTCCCATTGCCTTGTGGTTGGTTTGGTAATTTCACTACAAGAACCTCTTTGTGTAGTTACATTTTGGTAGAAATAAGGTTGCAACTTTGACTTTATCCATTGAAACATGCAGGTAAGAGACTTTTCTTTTTATCATGGACTATTAGGTGAGACAGGGAAAGGCTTTCATTTATTAGAAAGGCTTACCCTTTCTACCCTAGAAAGAGCCTACAGCATAACTAATGATTCAACAAGAAATAACAAAGTCGTTTCTTTTTCATTCCCTTCTTCTGAGAATAAAAGACTCTGTACATAGCAGGCAAATGCAGTTGGCAAAGTGTTTGTGTAGAGTTGTGATTGACAGACATTTTTCTGGAAGGAGACAGTGAATACTTTAGTCTACATTACATATCCTTTATCTTGTTTTCTACAAATCTTTAGCACTCATTCTTTGGTACAGTTTCTCACAGAATCAGGCAGGCAAAGACAAAAAGAGGATTCTGCTGTAGCTGTCTGCATAGTCCTTTATAGGGGTCAGTAAGATAATGCTGTTGGCTGTTTTTGAATGTAGTGAAGCGAGACCATGGTCCTGTAAACCATGAACGTGAACAGTAGACATAAATGCATTTCTATGTGTCTACCACAGGAATCAAAGCCACTTTATAATAAATACGTACTCTATGATTTTCAAATACATTGAAAATGTGCTGGTATAAAACATCTAAATACTTTAAAATGAAAACTATCTGTAAATGATGATTTTCTTGCCTACCTTGCAATATAAATGATTTTAAAACATCTAGTTTTTAAATGAAACTTCCAATTCTCTTTATAGTTTGATATATATATTACATTTACTATACCACTATATTATTATAGTAAATATACTCTAGCAAATATAGCATATATATTTACCCTCTAATATATAGATTTTTTATTTTGGAAACAGGCCTTTAACCAGCATGTATGTGTAGGTATTCTTATAACATTTAGTTATTATTCTAGTTAAGGAGTTTGTGTAGAAGCTAAGGTGTTAATTACTACAAGATACTTTCTTAAATGTAAGGCCAGTAGGTGGTCATTATGAAAGTTGCTTTCATTGATGATTTTCATTTTAAAGATTTTCAAAGATTTAAGGGATGAAGTACATTACATTGGTATGGATAGACTGGTATTGTATATTTGTTATTAGATTTTTAATTTTTGTTTTCTAGATTGTAATATGGTTACATTTTCCCCTTTCCTACCCCACGCCCTCTCGTACACTCCTCCTTGCTCTCTTTCAAAATTACATCCTCTTTTCTTCATTGTTTTTACATGCATATATACGTGTATATTCTTAAGCTGCTCAGTCTGTATAAGGTTACATACATATGTGTTCTCAGGGCTGACCACTTGGTATTAGATAACCAACTGGTGTGCTTTGCTTTGTTTGTTTGTATTTTCTCTGTTTTTACTGTATTAAAAAAGGGCTTTGATATTCTAGTACACAGAAGTGATGTCTTTTTCTTAAGAGTGAAAAGTGAAAAACAAACGGAAGGAAAAAAGAACTAGAAACAATGCGAGAGCACACATCTCCAGACAGACAGAGGGTGTTTTTGGAGATGGGTTTCAGGTCAACTCTGTCGATATTCACTATGCACTGTCTAGGAAGCAGTCCTAAGAGTTAACACCTTGTGTTGATATTGAGATTATCAAAAGCCCAGCTGGAAGGTGGGCTAGATGCATCACTTAGCATAGGTTGAGACAGGTTGTGATCTTTCTGCTGTGAAGTACAAAAGAGTTCTTCATGAAGAGCAAAACCAGAGTGATCTCAGTGTCCTCCTTGCTGAAGGACAGGCTTTCACCACCAAGGCTGACAGAGTTGCCCAAAGTATTCCTAGAGGTGAGTGACTTCTTACACTTATTTCATTTTTCAGAAATTCTGTTCCAGTTTAGAATAATATTTGTTAGCAAATCCTTTTCCCGAAACAATACTGAACCATTGCATCAGAAGCTGGTAGGCTAATTTGATGCTAAATTTGAAAGTTTCCCTCCACAAATGTTTGATGTCTATTTGATGTCTGTTATCTTATGTTTTATGTAGTTTACCTTTACCTCCATTATTAAATGATCATGACAATAAACTAACATGAAAGATGAAAGTGTTAATGATCTCCCTTTCTACTTTTCTCATAGGCAAATACACACACACACACACACACACACACACACACACACACACACACACACACACACACACACACACACACACACACACACACTCTATATAAACCCTCAATGAGATTCTAGGCTTTAGCAATGTCTGCCCCTAGAAGAAAATCCACACTCGATTGGAATCCTTTGTTGTTGGTTTACCATTTCTCTAATTTCTGAGCCTAGAGCTCTCAAAGACAGTGTAAAGCAGTGTTTTGTTGTTGTTAATTTTGGTTTTGTTTCTTTTTTTTTTTTCTAGCTAACAGTTCGTTTGCTAAAAACAAAAACAAAAACAAAAACAAAAATCTTTTTAGATCAACTCATTTCTGAGGAAAAATGACAAAAATAGAAATCATATCTTAAAGCATTCAAATGCTAAAAAGCTGCCTTCCTTCCTCAACAGATAAATTAGGCTGATTTTCTTCCATTATCAGGAAATAGCTTTTTATTTCAGAAACTTGTTCTACCTTTATGGCATATCTCAATTCTAAATTAGGGCTTTGATCTTACCTATCTGTGGTCAGATAGAGGAGATGCCTGTAATCGCTCTATGACGTTTAATTTGGGGCTGTACATAAGTATATTAGTGTTATACCCAGAACTATTTGTAGAACTGTCCAGAATCTTTTCTCAGAACAGAAGGACATTGAGAGGCATATAGTTCTTCTACTATAGGTAATCTTTAAAGATGCAAAACCCTGGAACAAGTGTGCAGAAAATATGGTCTTGGCTGACATAAATACATTATAGAAAAATGTTGAAAAGCTCTCTGGGACAGTAGGTTGAACAATTGTGATTTTTATTGCAAGTTTTGTGAGTTCTGTGATATATAAAATACATGGTTGGCATCCATAGATTTTTTTTTTTGTGTAATAAATGGAAAGCATTCAATTAGTCTTGTCTTCAAATTTGCTAAAGTTTTATGTTTTAAATGATTAGCACCATTCTTTCATGCTCATGATAATACTATGATCCTTTCTTTAATACCATGATTCCTAATTAATATTTGTTACTTATTTAAAAGACAAAAATGACAGACACTCTTTAGTGGATTAGAGTTAATAATAAACCAGAATCCCTAACTATGATAGAATCATGCAAATAGGAGACCTAAGAATAATATGTAAAAGGAGCTCACACAAGTCTTAGATTTATTTGTGGTTCTGACTCTCTCTTACTTTTCTTATTTTTTTTTAAGTTTATGATGCATTTACAGAAAACAAACAAAATATTGCTGAAAATATGTGGCTTCTAATCATGAGAAAGTTTGTGTTAAATCATGACAAATATGTTTAAAACAAGTGTGTATATTCTCCACCTGGTTTCAGATACATCACTGAAGTTCTAAGGCAGTATTACAAGAAAATTTCATTGTATATGTTTAGTGGTACTGGCTATTTACTAAGCAACCTCTTGAAGCTTAAACAGAACCCCTTTTGAGACTGTGCAGCATACTCATTGTGAACCCATGGGCGTTTATAGGCAATGAATAAGATTCATTGACACTTTTAACTGAAATATAGTTAGCCTTTTGTGATTTTGTATATGGCTTTCCACATTGTAGGCATAGCCTTTAGAACACTCAACTGGGCTTTGGTAAACTCTGTCTGTGTATGAAATAATTTACAGTTTTAAATAAAATATACAGTCCTGTTACTATTAGTCAGTCACAAGGGAAGTCATTCTTTTTCTTATATGCTGTACATCTGACCATTTGTTCTGAGTTCATTGTGAATAACTAGCCAGTTGCCAAACATGAGAAAACCTGGATCCTAAAGAGTGTCCAAGGAATTGTTAAACGAGACAATACTATGCTGGGAATCTGGGTGGAATTGCTGGCACCTTGGCCATGGGTGAGGAAGTTCTGCCTTTCTTACAGCTGGTATAACTGTTGCTTCTATCAATCTTTGCTGGAGAATTAACCACATAGTCTTTTCTAAAACTGGAGAGAACATCTTTAATATTTTTTAATTTTCTTTCTTGTTATCAAATAAAGTACTGATGGCCCTATAAGTTTATATTTTGGGCTTAATACATTCTCTGTGGTATCTAGGCATAAATGCCAGTAGACATGTACTAAAGCAAATTTAAAAAAAACTCATGAGACATATGAATTATGTAGGAAAGGTGTTTTCCAATGTAATTCTATATACTTAATATAATAAATATAGTTTAAAGTTATAGAATGCTCTCACATGTTGCTTTAAACATTAGTAATATCTTCTTTTGTTCTATTGAACATTAATTAGATCCATCATTATCTCACACTAGTACTGGCAATATATAAGGTCACACATATCAGGGAAGTATCCAGGAATGGAAGCCGCTCAACATGCTGCATGTTTCTCTTTATTGGATTTCAAAGGGGCAAGTGCAAAATCTATTAAGTGATTTAACTCATTCTTACTCTTAAATGGGCCTGATTGTTTAGTAATTAAAGGAAACCTATATTAATTACCTACTTATTCATCTAGCTATCCCTGTAGTAGATATTTATTGACATGAACATGAGCCAAATATAGCACTCGATGCAATAAAAATATATTCAAATTATATTAATAAAATATTCATTCCAGCATTCTAAAACAGTATCAAGGTTAGAAGAAGGACTAACTTTTTAAAAATAAATTGTGATGTAGACATTAATAATAGATTTAGCAGCATTTTAAACATGGATGCTGATTTTGTCATAGGAATATATTTTTACTATAATCAAGAAAATAAAATGTAATATGGAATAGTATTGAAAATGCCCTTCCACTTGAAAACAAATCTACCTAATATATGTCAGCATTGCACAAGTTTTCACAGCCCAGCCTCCAGAATGATTTGTACCAATATGTTAATGGTGTTTTCATCCTAAATGCTGCTATTGTCTTTTTGTCCCATGTGTGCTTAAAAAGAAAGCACATTCTATGTGCTTAAAAGGAAGGTGCATTTGTGGAACTCTCATAAAACACTAGGGACACATAGGGAACTATGCTTCTGGTAAGAAAAGGTGTGATTCCCTCTGATGTCCAGCTCAGAGCTGAGGAATGATCTGGTCATCAGCCTGTTGCAACACTAAGTCCCAAGAAGAGACTGTCAAGTGTTCTGATTTTAGATTTTTTTCCTCTGGGTCTGCTGCCATTTTAACAGTTTGGAAAAAAAGAATAAAAGAAAGACATCATTTTAATGTAACAATAAACCATGTTTGAGTCAGGCAGTATGTGCTTTTGATATTTGTATTCAATGTGACTTGTTTGGTTACGTTTTTCAAGACAAGTTTCTCTGTGTATCCTTGGCTGTCTTGGAACTAGCTCTACAGACCAGGCTGTCCTTGAACTCAGAGGTCCACCTGTCTCTCTCTCCCAAAGTGCTGGGAATGAAGGCATGTGTCACCACTACTGGGCAAAAATCCCAAGAGATAATGCCACTTTCCCCCCAGTGCTGGAGAGTGAACCCAGAGCCCTTTGCCAGCTAGGCAAGCACTCTGTTACTGACCTATGGCCACAGCCCCATAACTTAGTTTTCGATAGAAGCAGATTTGTGAAGTGACACAAGAGAAGGAGACTGCCCTCGTGTTTTAGACAGATAGGTTTGAAGTGATGGAGACTTATACCATAGACTCAGACCCTGAGATGTAGATCAGAAGAGGGCAGGGGTGGGCTAGGACCACAGACCGGCTTATGTTCCTTCAAGTTGTATAATACTTATTATGATAAAGAAGTTTTTATTGCCATTATCTTTTATTTTATTTAAACTTAAAATTTTCTTGCATAATAGTAAACAATTTTACTTCTTATTCTTTACTTGAAACATATAGACATACATGCATATAATTGGTACATGTAGGTATTCTTTGAAATTGTAAGTGATTCATAGAAAAAGCCTATATAATGCACAAGTTAAAATGTCATATAAATTTTATATTAGTATTATACAAATTGTATATGCTCATATTAAAAAATGATAATGCATATTAACGGTTTGCATGGAAGTATAAAAAAGGACTTCCTTTTGACTGTGAAAAATTGAACAAAATTGCCATCTCTGACCCCAATATATGAATATAATTATGTTTGCAAAATAGATACAGTGAAAGCCCTTTTGATATGTGCTCATCCCCCACCATATGTGGTACTTTCAATGATAATGAAGTATCCCATTATGGCTGATGGGCCAAAGGATATTGAGTTTCACAAATTACTGCTTATGTCATTAACTAACTATCATATCTTTATAGGTCTATTATGCACTTCTTGCAATTAAAAAGAGTTAATTCTATAAATATTAAGTTATTCCTTGAACATTTCTAATGGCCTGTTAAATAATTAACTTCAATCTGAAAGGCATATTTGACCTTTGCTTAGCATTCTTTTTAATTTCCAAAGGAGTTAATGGAATTTCTGAGTTGCTTTTGACTGTTTTAAGTGGGAATCCCAGGCATGTCCAGGAAAGCCTGTTCACTTAGGACATTTAAAATGACAGTTCATTGATGGCTGTTTGTGTTACGCTTTGTTCATCTTTCAGAAATGCGTATAGGTTTACAGTTTCTGATTTCATACATCTCATACATTATCTAAGGATATTTTAAGGTTTTTATTCCCAATTAGCATGAACACTAAATAATTGGTCCTAATATTTTTAACTCAGTGGTTGCTTAGCTTGTATTAAATATCATAGAATTTATCGTCATTTTGTATTGGTGAGCCATGTGTCTTTACATATCATAGAGAGATAACCAGACAGAGGAGCTAAGCATAAAATGTTCTCTCCAAAACATAAATGAAAAATCGTGCATGCAAAGAATCCCAGACAAATGTAAGGGAACTTTTAAGATAACCTAACTCTTAATTTGTGAGTTATACCTTAAAGATAGGAAATATTTGAAGTGAACAGGTTCCACAGTGTAACAAAACTCTATTGTCTTAGGGTTCTAAACAAGGGAAGTATCCACATTGAGATACAGAAGCAAGCAGAGTTCCCCTGTGCACTGACTTATCCTGTAACCACAATAACAAAAACAACAAAAATCGCAAGAATGTTTACATGGAAAAGGTTTTCCGTAGTCATCCCTTTCCTCCGTAGAACACAGAGAGTCCACAGGGCAGTACAGAAGACACAGTATGTTAAGAATAGTATAAAGTTAGGGAAAGAGATAATTCACAGGTCTCTAGTCAAGGAGAGCGATGGACAAAATCTTTATTATAAAATACAGTTCTTTCACATTGCCCCTAAGCCGTACTTATTCAGTCTGATTTTCTTGTTGCCTTTTTGATCATGGGCCATCTCATAGACAGTAGCATGGTTTGTTTGTTGTGGGGCATTGACTGATCTCTCTGAGAGCTCTTAGGTTGGCTCTTCCATGCAGTTCTTACACTGTCATTACAATTGTGCATAAAAGATGATGCATCCTCTGAGTGACCATCATGAATTTTTAGTATTGTGTGAGTGTAGAGGCTTATAATTTGCATTCCCATATGTATCCAAGAGACTTGAAAGTCAGCTGCCAAAATGAATTGGCATAGAGCAGAGTAAAACAATTGTACCTGTCCATATAGGTATGTAGCATTGGCAAAAAATGGAGAGCCTGGTATTTCATAGATAGCATATGAAAAAGACTGGAGGGAGAAG
Source organism: Onychomys torridus (assembly GCF_903995425.1). Classification (NCBI taxonomy): domain Eukaryota; kingdom Metazoa; phylum Chordata; class Mammalia; order Rodentia; family Cricetidae; genus Onychomys; species Onychomys torridus. Next base: position 13,145,735 of record NC_050463.1, read on the forward strand.
AGAACATGGCATGTTCAGAAGACAGGATAGATGTTGAAAACTAACTGTTGTCTTATGGTATAGATTCATGGGTGCCTTGTCAGACAGTTAACAGTTTCTTGGGATACCATAGAAAGTTACAGAAAAAGAGATTGTGTGTGTGTGTGTGTGTGTGTGTGTGTGTGTGTGTGTAATTTAAACAATACATCTTAAACATAGCTTTTACATATGTAGTTCTCAAAGGTTTTAGCCTCACAAAGCTTAAGGGTCTTGACAATTATTGACAAGTCCAAGTAACTTTATGTATATTTATATATACGGTCATGTTTATTGATATTTGCTGCAGTATAGATCAAAGTCAAGAAAGATTTTACTCAAAGAAGTATGAACTGTATCTTCTCTTGTTCCCCCAGATTGATAAAATCATCACACCATGAGATAGTGAGAGTAAATAGCATTATAATTTTGGTATGTGCATGTTTGTGTACCTAAGCACATATGTATTTTGTTGGAGTGTAAAATCCTTTTCTTTTTAGAATTACTGTTTTACAAAGATGCAATATTACCTTTTACAATTATACTTACATTACACTTATTCTATATTTGGGTGCAGGTCAGAGTTCAAGTTAGGGTGTGGAGGCAAGAGCTGACTTTGAGAAGAGTATGTTGAGATAGTGCCACAATCAGAAAGAACTAGTTAATCAAAAAGGGATTTCTTCTAGATCTGGAGTGAGAATAAAAATGTGAGTGTTTAGAGTGATATAGAAGCCCTAGGTCAGAAAACTAAATGGTCAGCAGTTATAGGACAGCCTTTCCCAAGTAAAACGGTTTCTCATGTTCAGATAAATATGTCATTCTTTGCAGTTACTTAAGCACAAATTCTGACCTCTTTTCTTCAACCCTGCTGAGTAAGCTTGAAAATGCACAATCCCACATACTGGTATCCTTTTGCCTTTCAAGGCAAAGATCCGTCAGGCACACGTCCTATGGATGTGAGTGAATTACAGTCAAAATGAGAGTAATATGGTATAGAAGCTCATTTCCTTTTCCTGACCTGGCATTTTGGACAAGAAGTCCTTATTAATCATCACAGCTTTTATTGAGATAGTCAAACTGTATTCATATTGTGAAGGAAAAAGTGGCAGTTTGAATAGCTTAGCAAATTTCTGTAGAGAGTTTTGTATGACTGTCTCCACTCTCTGCTAGGGAATCTGGAATCCATCACAGTAGAGAGCATGCTGTCTTGACTCCGCAGAATGGGAGTGTCATCTCAGGAGTGTATGGGCTATGTGCTTTATTCTCTTTGTATGCTCACATTGAATAACATAGTTTTGGTGTACAGGGCTCAGGTCTTGTTTTTCAATATGAAAAACTAGAGATCCACAATAGCCAGATGTTAGCCATTATTTCCTGGACTCTGCAAATAATAGCTGGGATAAATGACAAAACCTTAAAAAGGTAAAATTATAAATAAGCCTGTATGATAAAGATTTCATTATGCCCATTCTTTCTAATTGTAGAGGAGTCAATTAAGATAAATGTTCCTCATGTTGCCACTATACTTTGAAAACTTTAGAAGCCATGCAAATTGCCAGCAGTAGAACCATCGTTCATAGTTATGACTTGAGAGTGTGCTCTCCCATATCTAAATTCTTTCTCTCCGTAAGCAGAACTAACTCAAGGAGCTGCTAGAGGAGATGATGGTTTTACTCCATTCTGGGTTAGTGTCACTTCACTAGGAATATTAATGTCTGTCTATTCTTAATACTTTCATTCAAAGAAATGCTGGGAAGTATTAGAATTAAACAGATGACTTGATTAAGAGACTGTATAATTTTGGCATGTGATTAATGACTCAGGAAGTAAAGGATGAGCCAAAAGGACAGATTCCTGAGTGAGAAGACAGCGGCCTGCAAATGTGAGAGTGTAGCCTACTTTCTCCTCCTTTGCTCAGTTCTAGGTCCCAGACTGTGGACTGATACCATCAGCTATTAGGGTCAGTTTTCTCACCTCAATTAACCAAATCGGAGCTCCACATCACAGACATTCACAGAGTTATGTGTGGCTAATGGAACGTTTTGTCTGACTACCAAAGTGAAGGGTAAGTTTATAGTATAGCAAATGGGGATTATGATTTTAGGACTGCAACTTGAAAACTATTCTCCCTGGAAAAATTGCCTCTTAATAAAGAACTATGCAGCAGCTTTATGTATACTCTCTACATAATTTGTTCTAGCCAGTGTTTGCCATTGCTTTTGGTGATAACATAAACATGTTTCAACTTAATAACATGCTTTCATCTTTTTCACTGGAACCTCAAATACAGGAATAATGACTGTGTGAAGACATATTCACAGGTTTCAACCAAATGGTGTATTTTAAAAAATAGGTGGAGTGGGCAATGGAAATAGATTTTATAATATAAATATAAAGGGGATAAAATATGTGTCCTATAAATTGGTTTATCTGAATCTATATGATGTTGGAAAAGGCATATTCCAGAAAAAATAATTATTCATCAGTTCTACAGGTTTATAGACCCTTACAAAGACCACATCACCATGCACAAAAATGTTGATGTGTAAATAACAACCAAGTGATGGCAAAGATCCAGGGAAGGAACACTCTTACATTGCTGCTAATTATGCAAATCATTCATTATGGAAATCAATACGGTAGTCCCTACAAAAACTAAAAGTGGAACTACCATATGACTTGATTATACCAATCCTCAATGCATACCCAAAGGACTGTAAGCCAGCATACTAAAGAGATAAGTGCAAAACCATGCAGTACTGTCCACAGAAACAAGTAATGAATCAGCACAGGTGTGTATAGTTTAGTAGATAAGGAAAATGTGGTACATTTATACAATTGTTTTATTCAATTATAAAGAAGAAGGCAATCATGTATTCTCAAGCAGTAATATCTGGATGCCATTGGATCATTCTTTGGTAGTTACTGCTGTATACTGAACAGGATCTAGAATTATTTAGAGATATAACTCTTTGGAATGTCTGTGATGGAAACCTTTGGTTCAGCTAATTGGATGTGAAAACCTACCTTAAAATCAGAGAGCATGCTAAGTACTAGCATTGAGCTCTTTCTACATCCTGATTATGAATGTAATGTGACTTGTTACCTCTAGCTCCAGACACCATGGCACCTTCATATGATGGAATGTATAATTGAACTGTGATCCCGAATAAACCCTTCCTTTCTGAAGTTGCTTTGGTCTGATGTTTTGTCATAGCAGCATAAAATTGGTGCCAAAATCTGGGGTTACTACTATGATAAACCTGACTGTGTGGAGCTTGGGCCTTTGGAAGTGTTTGTTGGAGGATTGTACAAGTTAGGATACCCTCAAATGCTGTAACCTGAGCTTAACAGTCCACTCTTGTAGGGTTTGGAAAAACAGATAGCCAAGAGAAATATAGGCAATAGAGGCCCAGCTTATGATATTTCAGGAGGCGAACAGGTGCTCTTTAGGAACTAGGAATCAGGCCATTCATGTTATGTTCTGGAGAAGACCCTGGCTACATCCAACCCACATCCTGTGAGTTTGAATTAAATTGAACTCAAGAGCAATGAACTCATTATTTTTGGTGGATGAAATTACAAAACAAGAGAACTTTTAGGTGTTAGCATGGCTACTTCTCATTGGTTCTGACCCAGGTCTACAGTGAGAGAACTATAATAAAAAGAAAGAAAAGATAAAAGAATATGCCTCTTGGCACAGAAAGGAATTTAAAGTTGCAACAATGGACTGAGCAGGCAGCTGTAACTGTTCATGAGACTGATGTCATTAAAGAGAAAATTCTGTTTAGTGCTGAGCGATAAGAAACATGCACCAAGAATGAGACTCCTGATGAAAATGCATTTGTAAGGCAAGAGGATAAACAGATAAGGTCGGTTAGGGGATTCATGCTTTAAAAAAATGTTAAGGGAGGTATTTTTACAAGATCAACACACCGGGGATGTTACAGTGTGGCCCAAGAGAGTCAGGCTACATATCTAATTGTCAACAGAACTTAAACATAGTTCAGGAGGTATGGGTTTCACAAGAATGAATGATACAAGAATGAATGATACAAGAATAAAGGAGTTCTTAAAGCCACTGACGTTGGGCAACTTGCAGCAGCTTTGCTGCACACATTGAGGAATGTCTACAAGGAGAGCCAGATGGAAGTTGTGAAGTTGAAGCCTGACTTTCAGTGGGGACTCTAGGATGCTGTAGGTGTCAAGATTCTGGGACATCCACTGAGGAAAATTGCAAACATAGAGTGGAACTGGGTCAAGAGAATAGTGATAGATGTTGCAGAACACAGGCTTGGACAGCAAGTGCTACCTAGGCCCTTTGGAGCCTTGATAATTACATCATGAATCTCAGATTCCTAACGTAGACCAGAAGAATTTGATTTTTTCACTGCTGGGTTTCAGTTTCCTTTGGATTGAATTTTTCCTTGACTAGCCCCATTTCTCTATTTTTGATAGTAATATTTACTTTATACCATTGTATGATGTCAGTACATAGTGAAACACAAGCAAAACAAAACAAAAGCAAAATCCAGATGTTATTTGCAATTGATGCCAGTGGTGAAAGGGAAAGTTAGTTTTCTCCAATGGTGTGTCACTGGGTATATCAATGACAATCCAGGGTAGGCCCTATGCTCAGGAGAAGTTGACCAACAAAAAAAATAATCTCCATGTTCTGTTTTGTTTTGAGGTGCACATTTTCATTTTTGGGGGGTATTTTTTATTTTACTGATTTTCTGTTGCTTTGTTTTGATCTCCATTTTTTTGTTTTTGTTTTTATTGGGTGAGCATGGCGTTGATTATGTAGGAAGGTAGGGAGAATCTAAGAGATGTTGCAGGAGAGGAAATAATGAGATCAAATATATAGTATGAAAATGTTTTAAAATAAATAATAGTAAGATTGAATAGGCAATTGCTATCAAGAGACTCACAATGGTTTCAGAACAAAGTCTGTACTTAACATTTTGAACAGTGAGGAGAGCTGTTCAAAACAGTGAGTACTTTTAAAGTTGAACTGAACATATTTCGCATTCTAAGATAACCATGGGACCATGAGACTGAAGGCTGGAAAGTTACAGCTTCCAAGTGATTTGTTGAATATCAAATTGCCAAAGGGTCAACTCGTGCTGGTCATGATTGTCCTCAGGACAGAATCTACAATTATCTAGAAGTCAAACCTCTGTACTTGTCTATGAGAGAGCTGCTAGCATATATTAACTGAGGTGGAAAGAGTCACTATAAATATAGTACTACTCTTTGCAGGGTCTTCCTAGACTGAAAAATTAGGTGAAAACAGGCTGAGCACCAGCACTCATCTCCATTTTCTAACTGCAGATGCAATGTGACTGTCACCTCAAGCTCCTGCTCCTGTGATTTCCCTACCATGGTGGACTGAACCCTTGAATTGTGACCTACCAGAAGCTCTTCCTTCCCTCCTTAAGTTACTTTTGTTAGGTATTTTCTCAGAGTAACAAGAAAAATAACTATTTAGAATCATATTAACCAAAATATCTCAGACTGAGGGAAAAAAAGAATTCTATGTTTTGTCTCCTTTGTGAAGCCTAGGTTTTATACAGATACATACATACAAATTATCCTATAAATTATGAGTAAGAGTTTCTTGGGAAAGGAAGAGGATGAACGGGAAGTGGTGGGGAAGATATTGGCATACAGGGGAGAATATTGTTCTAGTATGGTATATTTAAATGAAAATGTTCTTATGGAACCAGTCACTATACATTCTAAATATATGATGATAAATATAAAGAGGCACTAGAAGTAAGAAGGAAGCTTGAGTATGAGTGTATGTGTCTGTGTTGTGTGTGCTTCAGGCAATGTGCTGACAGTGGATTTGGGTGGATATCTTAAGACTTAGCACTTCAAGATGCTTAATATATATAAAAAAGAATGGAGTGTTTTATATGAAAAATTTAATTAGCTCCTGAAACACTGTATTTACCAGGCAAATCAATTTAGCAGGTATTAGGGTTATTTATTATTTATTTACTCATTACTCAGCAGCACATTTGCTATCTATTATGCCTTTATGTTAGGCATTGCTATTGTGGTGTATATTGTCCACTCCTTCTCGTTAATTTTATTTCAAGTGATAGAAACATATGATGTTCATACATGTTAAACTAACAAACTAGGGTTTGTTGTCTATCTAAATCTTGATGAGCACTATAAATTTTGAGTTAGTTTCTCTACATCCTAAATGAAACACTATATTTTTTCAAATGTCTTTATTTACTTTAGGGAAAATTGTAATACTAATAAAAGTGAAGCTTTAAATAAGCAGTTCTTAGAAATGAAGATAGTTTAGGTCAGTATTCCTCTTAAACTTACAGAGAATTGTACCATTCAAGTATTTATGTTCTATCTGTTGTTATAAACTCCGAAGCTTACCCAATATATACTAGACATCTATTGTGGATATGGCATTTGAGGTCACAAGATGAGAAATGTGATGAAACAGTGTTTTGAGAACCTGCTTTGTGCTAGCTACTGCACTAGTCTGGAACTACTGAAGCGAAATTCATCAAAACCATAAAATGATTTCTCACCTTATGAATTTCACATTACTTTGGAAAACCAATGGATAATTTAGTTATATGTTAATTAGTGGTGAGTGTCCTGTGGATCTCACAATTTGTTCTTATGAAGACTGCCACTGAAAATCAAGAAGGAACCATCCTTGTGTAAGATAGAAAAGAACCCTGAAATGAGGACATGTGAGGGGGAGGGACACCAAGTGCGAAGGCTTGGGTTTTTATGTCCTTTGACGGTGCAAGAACCAAAGTAGGGAAAGACAGTAAGCAAATGAAGTTAGAGTTGACACAGATACAAGGGCTAGGCCAAGCTGAGACAAACCCATTGACAATTTCTAAGACTGGGGGTGGTGACAATGTGACACAGAGAATTTTGTCTAGTGACTTTAAAGAAGTCAGTGCAGGACTTGGAGCAAATGCCAAGTACTGTGAGCCTAGGAGAGAATAGAAAGATTCAGTTCAGACACAGTACATAGAATTCCCTTCACACAGAAGAATAAGGAACAGAAAGTAAAAAGAGACTATTAAAAATGAGATACTACAGTATTTCTGAATGTTCATGAGAATGACCTAATACAAAGTGAACTTGTGATTCAAATGAAGAGATCCTATTTCTCAGGGGTAAAATTTTTGAATTATAGAAAGGATGTGGGGGCCCACAGAAGCTTCCTAGTAAGGCCTTACTCAAGGTCAGAAAGTCTGAGCTTGTTTTGCTCAGCACAGCTGCATTCTAGGATGATTTGGCCAAAGGTGTGGATATCAGGTGTTTTGAAGGGTCTACATTTGTTGGTACTTTATGCCTTGATCTTGAAAGGGGGGGGAGGTCTTTTGCCCCTCCCTTTGGTGATGTATAAAAAGCCCATCATTAATTAAACTCAAGGCTGCTGGGTATTGACTCAGGGCTCTCCCAAAGCTATCCTGTGTGTCTATCTCTTTTCTTTGTCTACTTCTATATTTCCTATCTAGCATTTCTCAGTTCCTCACTTCCCCTTTCAAGGGAACCTATGATAGGTGAGGACTGGATCCCAACAACAGGCCCAACAAAGCAACATGTAATCTAGCAAGCCCCCAAAAGCCACAAAGTCTGCTGGGTAAAGAGCAATTCCATCAGGCTGGAGAGATAACTCAGTGGTTAAGAACATTGGCTGCTCTTCCAGGTCATGAGTTCAATTCCTAGCAACCACATGGTAGCTCACAACCATCTATAATGGGACATGATGCTCTCTTCTGGCACAAAGGCATACATGCAGATAAAGCATTGATATACATAAAATTAAAAAAGTAAGCAAATCTGTCAACCATAAAAGGAGACACAACAGAGCACAAATCACAGATGGAGATGGGCTGGCAGTACTGGTGATCAGAGAGCTGAGGCAGTTATTGCATGCACATCATGCACAGGTTCCACTCCCCTCCCCCCCCGACAGTTGATAACAAGTGAACTAGACACTAGAGAGGTAGTGGAGAAAATAAATAAAAATAATTATCATCCCCAAAACACATCCATAGTGAACTGTGGAAAGAATTAAGTGGATCTGAAATGTGTATCTTATTTTCTCAACTGGATAATGTGCAGAAATGAAAAAAGACATATAGGAAGACAGTAGAGGTACTCGTTTCAGCATTGTCCTGTCTGGTGCTCTTAACCACCTATCAGAAGGCTGGATTGTTACTATAATTAGTGTGGTCTTCCTTGTATTTTAAACCTGTAACCTAATATTTTCTGTAGAACTAGTTTCTAAGAATAAAAGTGCCATTACCAGAGAGCTCCTTGATTACTTATCAAGAGGTACAGCTCTTGCTCATGAGTTCCCAGTACAGCTGTTATCATTGGGCCGAATTGACCCTTTGATATTTTCATTTCACAATTTCTTAGCCTATAGTGAGACAAACAGAAAAAAAGGTAACTTTACTAATACAAACCCATTACAGTTCTAGAAGTAATGATCTAAAAAATGATCCAGATCATCTCGCTTTATCAAAGACTGAAAAATGTCCGGAGAGAGAACTGATTCACTACCCAACATCAACACTAATTGCAAAAGGATGATGGAGGGTATCATTTCTTCCATCTCTTTGTGTTGTCACCAGCCATTGAGCAGTTATTTATGGTAAATAATTGGTTTGAAATCATAACAACTCTATAGATAAAGACCTCCCCAATTTGGTGGGCTGTTAATTGCTAGTGGGCCATTTTAACTTCTCTGACTGTCTCACCATGGATAAAATGGTCTACCTGGATATTAACATTTATTAAAATTAATACCTGAAATAGAATTAGAAATGGGGGTGATGACAGAAGTAAAGTATGAAACAGATGTCCAGACTCAAGCAGAAGTAACAAGGCCTGGTATTTTCCATAGCATATAGGGATATCTGTGGCTCAAATAACCTGCTATAAACTCTTTAGGAGGAGAGGAAATTCTCATCATCCTATTTTGATGTGTGCATGTGCTAAAGTATCATACTGAGCCCCATTGAAAAGTACACTTAATACAAGCTAATTAAAATGCAAAGAAAATCTATTAGAAGGGTACCTGATAACAAATTTCATATGAGAAATAGTATATTGGGAATTTATCTGGATTGAGCAGGACAAAAATTTAAGTTGTTAGGCTTGTTCACAAAATTGAGATGGTAAATTTAACAAACTTTTCTTTTATGGAAAATATTAGAGGAAACATAGTTTAGAAATAATTCTGAATGGAACTGCTGTACAATACCCAGAGTCCATGTAAACCTTTGGTTAGGTTCCATTGTTTGTCTCCATTTGATTATCATGGCTTTAAATTACGTATTTGGTTATTATTGACAAAAGGTCAGATTCTTATCTGGAGTTAAAATGTCTGACATAATCCAGGAGAGATTAAAGACAACTGAAATAAATATTTTCTTGAAATATCTATCTGTATGTTTTAATAAAGTGAATAATATTTATCAACTTTTTCCATGTTGTTTGCACTTTAATTTCCACTTAATCACAAAGGGTAATGATTTACCCAGCCAAAACAGAATCTCAGTAATCTAATAAAGTAGTGACAGAGAGGGGCTAACATTTCTGTAGGAAGGGTTGCTACCCCTTTGAAACAATAAAAAGAAGCTTCATTTGTTCATGCACAAGGAAGTCACATACTGTACATTTCCAAAGAAAATGAAGTAGACACACCACACCCCCAACCCAGACCCATTATTTGCATTACCGCCCATTCATTTCTACTCACCTGTGGCAGGTCTACTCACACAGCATGTGACCCACTTTCTATTAACTTCTTCTCTTGAGCAAATTACACTCTTCATTCTTGTCAGACGGCAGGCAGTGAATTTTAGCAATCACGTGAAAACATTTTCTAATTGGGCCAGTGGAACAAAGGTAGCCATAGTTTCCATTTGACTTCCTAATGTTGGAAGAGAACAGAGGACTGTGCTCTTTCCCACAGAAGGTATGACCTTTTCCTCATCAAGCATAATAAATGCCCAAGAGAAACAAAATAATAAGGCCTTCCATTATCGTCATGGGACAATTAAAGAAGAAGGCTAGACCTATAGGCTACAGGAATGCTATTAATCAGAGATGTTATTAGTTTTTTTATTTTTTAATGTCTGTTGGGAGAGGGGGAGAAGCTAAGGTGGCGCCACGAGAAAGGCTTAATTGGCTTATGGCAGCTGTGTGAAGACTTTCCACCACCTGACCTTTCATAACAGGCAAGGAACCCAGAACACGCGCCTTTGCTCTTCTCTCCCACATGTGTAAGATGCACACAACTTTAAAGCCACAGAGGGTGTGATACGGTATTAGTTTTCCACCAGTATCTTGCTCGGGGTTCAAACAGCTAAGCTAAGGAAACATATTCGAAAACTTGGGTGAGTTTTATATTTCCTTGCTGTCCAGGAAAATAACACGAAACATGCTGATGATGTTGAATCGTGCTCCTTGTGTTTCAAATCCACCCCTCTTGTTTTAGAAAGTATAAGTTGAGAACAGTGTTTTTATAGGGAGATAAGGTAGCTCTTCCAGAAATGTAGTGTCAGACACTTCACTGACCTCTCACAGAAAGTTCCAAATAAAGATAATGCTAAAATCTATGTTAATGTAAAAATTTAAAACTCAAATGAATAGCAAGGCGAATTTTAACTATTACAGAAAAGTACATTGAGAGACAAGCTTGTAAGCCTTTCCTCTTACAAGGATTCATATTTTCTTTAATTGCTATATCTGTGTCATCATTTATGCATGGCATTTGTTATGATCCATTTGTTTGTCAGCCTTACAAATTTTTGGTTTTACTTAGCCATGCCTAGCATCAAAAATCAACAAGAAATTTTACTATTTCTATAAAACTACAGAGAAATCTCTCTTTCCCTCTCCCCCCACATCTCTACATAATCCTAACTGTCCTGGAACTCACTGTGATTTCAAGGCTGGCCTTGAATTCACAGAGATCTGCCTGCTTGTGTCTCTGAGGCATATGCTACCATGTCTAGCAAAATCAGATCTTTTAAAGCTTTTAAGTAAATGTTACCTGAATGTTTAACAAACCATTCTAAAGCCCTTTAAAAATACAACTTTTAATCATATAAATTATTGAAAAACATTAGTTTAAAAGTTGTTATTATTAAGTATCAATGTATAGCTGTGATACAGAAGCCTTCCAAAGGCTTTTCTCCACCAGCACTGTGAACAAACCTACATACATTTTCAGTCAATACTGAACCACCATTTTGCAGTATTTCATTTCTAACCATTAATGTAGCTATTTTTTCCATGCATTCAACCCAAACGCAGTACTATGTCTTTTGAAATCTGAACTTAAAAAATCTTATTATAAAAATAGATTCAATCGGAGAATTATATGTTTCCTCTGTAAACATATAACATATGTAAGTCACACCTATCTCACTGGTTACACATATACCCACGTGCCAGGCTGTATGTGTACAGAGTCGTTTATACAATTCCTCCCTTTTTTCTTTTTAAGTTTTTTTTCAGTTTTAATTAAAATCACATCACTTACTACTTCTTCCAATTCCTCCCATGCCTCTCCCAATCTCATTTTTATTATTGTTATATATATATATATATATATATATATATATATATATATATATATATATATGTGTGTGTGTGTGTGTGTGTGTGTGTGTGTGTGTGTGTGTGTATGTATGTTTATATGTGTGCAAAAATATATAAATACAATTTTCTGGGCCAATTTTTGCTAGGTGTTGTTTATATTTTACTAAAGAGTCTCCTCAGTTCTATGGGACTAGAATAGCTAAGCACATCACATGATTCCTGAATCTAATTTGAAATCAAAATAGATCTCCATCATTTAATGAGCAGCACATGCAAGTAATGTATACCTACTTCTTCAGATTCAAATTGGAAGTCTTTTCTTAAAATGCAGTAGTGTGTGCTCAACAAAGCTCCTTTGGTCATACATTTTTTATGGTTAATTTCAGTAGTACAGAATGCACATTAAATGCCCAAACAAACCTCAATGGGAATTGTTCTCTAAAGTGAATATAGGGAATTGTTCTCTAAAGTGAATATAGCCGAAGTTGGAATCAAATGAGATTTAATATCTGATTCTGTAATCAGGTTTTTATGTGGGTATGTACCTCATGGTAAAAATCTATCTGCAGTCAAGTACTTATGAATATCTTCCACATGATAATCTCTAATGAAAATTAGATTACATAAAAAATTGTTAGTCAAATTCATGTAAAATTAATGATCCTGAATGTGTTTTTCTAAGAAATTTATGGCACCAGCTCTTTCAAAATGCAAAATTGTTTTTGAGACATGATGGCTAACTAATATTTTAATATTTGTAAATCAGGCAATTGCAATACACAATACATTGGGGAGCAAGGAATAAAAGTTTTTATTTATTTATTTATTTATTTGTTTGTTTGTTTGTTTATTTATTTATTTATTTATGTTTTTTGAGACAGGGTTTCCCTGTGTAGCTTTGGCCTTGAACTCACAGAGACCTGCCTGGCTCTGCCTCCTGAGTGCTGGGAATAAAGGCATGCACCACCACCTTCCGGCCAAAAGTTTTATTTTTTAACTGAAAAAGCAGTCTAACATTTTTGTTTTCTGAAGGAGAGGAGCAATGGAATGGCATTTTCTTTGCTGCAAGTGACTAACAGGAGAACTGTGGGAATTATAGTATTGATCTAATGGTCACATGGCATACATGGATTCATTTTAACGATGGTCACAATTCCTTGTTTCTCAGAATTAAATCTCTCCGGGCTGTTAGCTTCATTGTGAGTCTTATGATGACAAAACATTTGAAATGATTTATCGCTTGGAGCCTTTTTTCCTTTTCACGGTCTGAGTGTTCTACCAACAAGAAGACTTTAAATGTATCGTAAGCTCAGATGATAGGTTTTGGAATGATTCCTGACTAAATACCATAACCAAGTCTAAATTCCTCCATTTCCTACTCTTCTGCAGAGCTAGCAAATGAAAACTGCTGATTACCATATTGCTATATTATTCATCAGGGCAAGGGAAATGACATGTATTTTGTCCAGTACTATTTTCGCTAAAATAAAACTGCAATGGTGCCTGATGTATGGATGCCATAATTCATTATATAGATATTTATTTAGTCAGCAATTTGCAGAACATTATACATGGTGCATGAGGATAACCTTTTCTTTCTAAACTATTCAGTAAATAAAGAAAACTTCTGTTCAAATACAGCTATCTTGGGCAGATACAAACTCTACATTAGTCTTCTACAGCTTGTGTTTAACAGTAAGAGCCCTGTTAATGAGCCATGCCACTTTTTTCCTTTATATATCCTAGGGGGAAGGGCATCCCACTTTGCTGCCTTCAGCAAGGATATTATATCCTGTATCCTCAGCCAAACACTTTGCAGCATCTCCATTAGTAATGGAACCTTACTTTCCTGTGACCCCATGTGTAAACAGTTGCATTCCACATGTGTATGAATTCATACAATAAATTCATCAAGTAGGGAAAATAATACAAACAGCGTTTTTCTATTTGATCCCCACTGAATGTTTTTAGGCACAGTGAGGACTATCAGAGGCAGAAGAAAGAGAGGAAGAGGAGAGGAGGCTGATGTTAGAACATTCTAGTGGGTGTTGCGGTAAAACAACAACTGAAATGAAATAACAAGAAAAGAAATTCTGTGTTTGCAAAACAGCATTTGCAGCAGGTTTGCAACTAAGCATATACCTTTAAATACTGTCAATATGATGATAATACTTATGCTTTGCCTTGGAAAAATGACTATCCATATAACTCTTTTTAGATAGTCCCTCTATCATTGCCTGGCAATAGGCCTAAGCCCCCTTTGCACAGGCCTGACCCTGTGATCATGTTTTCTGATCCTCTTCGCCTTCGGTGGGCCGAAGTGTATGGAACATACTCAGTGATTTCTACTCTTATTGTTGTTACTGTTTGTTTGCTTGATTGCTTTTATTTTTTTTGAAAATGTTCTTTCATTCAAAATATTCTCAAAACTATTGCTTGGTTTGGGGCATTTTTTAATCTTATTGGTCTTTTGCTTGTATATCCCCGTTTCTGATTTTGTATTTCATAGTGTGTGTGTGTGTGTGTGTGTGTGTGTGTGTGTGTGTGTGTGTGTGTTGTGCTTTTTCTCTTTTATTGTGTTTTTTCATTGTTGTTTGTTGTTGTTTTTAATTGCCTGCTTGTTTTCTAAAGTGAGAGAAAGAAGGCAGAGAGAGTTGGTTGGGTAGGGAAGGTCTAGGGGGAAACAATGATTTCTTTGGGCCTTGACCACAATTATCTATGGAAGTAAAGGAAGTCAGTGCTTGACTTCCTTGGCTTCGTGGACACAGAGCAAAGACTGTTTTTGTGATTCCGTGGCTCTGGTTTCCCTCAGAATACACAAGAATCCTTCTGTGGATGGTGCAGACAGTTTAAAGCTCAGGCCTCATCTAGCAATTCTTTTAAAGGAAACAGGGACCTCGAGAGACTCTGAAAGATAATCAGATTTTTAATTAGAAGTAGATATGAAAAATGGAGATAGAGGGAATTATAAACTGAAGGGAAATGGGCCTTTTGTTAGCATTAACTACAGATCTATCTCAATTCTGATCAGAACAGAGGTGCAGAGCACAGCTACAAATGATTGTTTAATCTTCTGCAGGTACAAGAAGCCTTCAACAATGGGAAGAAGACAGTAGCTACTTGAAGTAGTCAATGGCAGTCTCAAAGTCAGTTATTTCTGAAAAGATATTTTAAGGACTAATGCCAGCTTGCTCTGCAAATGCTTCAAGTTTTACTGTGTCTTGTATAAAAAAATATTAACTTCCTCTCTCCCATCCGTCTCTTCCTCCTCCTCCCTCCCCTCTCCTCCTCCTCTTCCTCCTCCATCAAGCCTACTCTGTAAATTGTCTTTAGCTGTAATGCGGACAGAGCATCTTCTACCTTCTCCAGTGTAACAGATGGTATATGTAAGAATAAACTGTTAAGCCGGTTGTGGAGGTGCATCCCTCTAATCCCAGCACTTGTTCAAGACAAGCCTGATTTACATAGTGAGTTTCTCTTTGTTCCCTGGATGGTATGCTGTTTTTTATCTTTATATGAGGATAAGCATTCCCCGCAAAAGTCCATTTTCTTCACCCTGCCTCAACACCACAGGCATTCTGAATCCTGTTGCCATTTGGAACTATTTACTCTCTAGCTGAAAGAAACATCTGGGGGAATCATTGGTGACACTGTGGTGTGATTGACTGTATTTACATAGTCTCTTCAAATAGGATAACTGGGTCGAAGTATATTGTACTATATCATTTCTTTTCAAATTCATTGTTCTAGAACTAAACCATTCATTGTAGTTCTTTGTGTGCATTTGTCTCTAGTGTATGCTTCTTGGGAAACCATGAAGCCATATGATTATGTGAACAGCTGTCTCTTTACTCAATATAGAATTGTCATGTTAAAAAAATTATGGATCCATCCATCCATCCATCCATCCATCCATCCATCCATCCATCCATCTATCTATCTATCTGAGAAAACATACAGTAGGTAGAAGACTCCTGCTACAGATCCAGATACAAAATGCAAATATTTTGAAGATGCCCTTCTTCTCCTACTACAGAAGTTCCTTTGTTTGGGTCAGGGAAGGAAATGGTTCACCTTACAAATAAGCTCATATAGAAATTCATAGATGTGTTCATTCCTCCCAGACCACCCCTCTATTCTAGATGATAAGTTTCTTCTCTGTGTGCAGACTTCATTAGATTGGAGTTTTTCCTACAGTTTATTTTCTGTAGTCATTCTTTTAAAAAAACTAAGATATTCTTTTCAAAATTTGTCTATAGATTTCAGATTGTTGAAATGTTGGCTATGTTTCCATTCTGTCAATCATAAGAAGAGATGGCTGCTAGGAAAGCCAGACTGCTACTTTGGAAAGGAGGGAAGGAAAGTGTGGAGGTATGTAGGAGAGGGAAAGGTAGGTGGGGGAGAAAATGAGAACTAACCTGAGGAGAGATTGGATAAAAAACAATTATGTCTTTTGAAGAGCTTTTGCCATCCATCTGATGAGAAGAATTAGGGCTTCATGAAGCAGATCTGATGTCCTCTCAGTTTACTGATCTTTTTATGGAGACAAATGATGGACACTTAGAGTTTCTTGCCTCATCTCTAGGTAAGGGGAAATCAAATGATATTTGTTAAAAAATTAACTTCAAAAATGACATAAAAATCATCTTACAGGAGGTAGATGGAATCAAGGAAGTAGTTCTTTTTGGTTTTCATTCAACTTTGTGGAAAGCAGTCCAGGTCTACACAATATTTGTATCTGAATTTAATGTAACTGTAATGTTCAGTAAGTCACTGAAATTCTTTCAGCAGAAGGTTTTTATTTGTTAAAGTAGGTTGAGTTAGAAGTAAAAGAAATGCTACTTTGAATTTTAAATATCATGGTCCTTGAAAATAAGGTTCCTGTGCATGTGTGTGACCTAAACCAAGTCACATTTTATAGTGTTTGTTTTTTATAGTGTTCAGGGGATTTTAGGATAATTACAAAATTGTTCAGTGGTTATCCTGTTTAATTCCTGGGTATGTTCATCACCTCAAACGCAACTCTCTAACTCAACCTACTTACTCCATTTTCTCATCTGCCCAGTCCCTGGCAACTGCTTTCTGACTCTGTATTTCCCTGCTTAGAACATTCTTTATAATTGAAATCATGCATTATGTGTTGTTTGTATGTGGCTTCTTTCACTTAGCATAATGTGTTAATATTGTGCCGTGAGTACTTTAGCTATTTTTATGGCTGATTAATTCTTGTTGTGTTTAAATATGTCATTTTTTTTGTTAATCTATTCA
Organism: Onychomys torridus; assembly: GCF_903995425.1. Classification (NCBI taxonomy): domain Eukaryota; kingdom Metazoa; phylum Chordata; class Mammalia; order Rodentia; family Cricetidae; genus Onychomys; species Onychomys torridus. The sequence goes on from NC_050463.1 coordinate 13,162,640, forward strand.
TCAATTGGTTGACTTTGAGTTGTTTTTGCATTTTTAGCTACTATGAATAATGACACTATAAGCATTAATAAACAAGTGTTTGAGTGAATATGTGTTTTCAGATTTTTTTTAGACATGCATCTAAAGTGAGTTTCCTAGGTCATATTACAACCAACATTTCGAAAGCCTGCTATTTTGTTTTCCAAAAGACTATACCATTGTATATTCTAGTCAGCCTCCATGAAGATGCCAGTTTTTCCACATATGCATCAACAATTGTTACTGTTTACGTTTACTATTCTCAATCAAGGTTAGACAACTATTCAAGTAAAACAAAACTCCAATATTTTTTACAAATATGGATGCAAAATTTTAAACAAAATTTTTGTTAGGAAAATCTAACACTATATCAAACATATATAACATTGCTACTGAGTGGTATTCAGAATGGCTTGACTTTGTGACTGAATCACTGTAGCAGCAAATTAGGCATAGAGGGAACTTGCCAACTGAAGAACATTGATGGACCATGAGTGGTTGAGGCAAGACTTCAGCCAGATGCTAGCAAGTGGCTTTTCTCTTAATGCTGGGACCAACACATTATCAATTACCTGGCTGCTTCTGATGAATATTATAATTTGGGTACTGACCGAGGATTTTAGGTAGAGGAAGAAAATGACATCCAAATTGGAAAAGTAAAACTATGTCTGCTGGCAGATGATTTATATAGAATATTCTAAGGGCCTTCTCTCCAGTGTGAACTCTTTTTTTTCCCAGCATGAACTCTTACAGTTTATGAATTCATCAGAGTTGCAAACTACAAGATCAATATGCAAAAAAGTGAATTTTATAAAATAGAAGCAACTACATTTGAAATTAAGCTTTAAAAATCCACTTCGAAGACCATATATCCAAGCACTGAATTGTCTTGGTTAACTCAAATTGGAGAGCACAGTTGCTTTTGAATGTTTAATAAATAAATAAAGAACCAAATACATGGAATGACATAAGTTGGATGTTTAGTGAGAGGGGAGAGGTGGCAGAAGGAAGGATTAATATCATCAGAAACATTGGATGAAATTCCTGAAAGAGCAACAATTTGAAAACCCACCTAAAGTAACATACAAAAGTTTCTCTAATTTTCTCAGACATGATTTTCTCAGAAATAGAAATGCAAATTACAAATTTTGACATAGTTCCAACTGTAATTGGAGAGCTTCTCTCCAGGTGCCACCAAGCCCCCACAGTCCCACACCCCACATATAAAATAATCACTAAGACACTTATATTACTTATAAACTGTATGGCCATGGCAGGCTTCTTGTTATCTACTTCTTTTATCTTAAATTAACCCATTTTTATTAATCTATAAGTTGCCATGTGGCTCGTGGTTTACCGTTACCTTACATCTTGCTTGTCATGGAGGTGGCTACAGGTCTCCCTGCCTCAGCCTTCCACTTCCCCCAATTCTCTTCTCTTTGTCCCACCTATACTTCCTGCCTGGCTACTGGCCAATCAGTGTTTTATTTATTACCCAATCAGAGCAACACACTCATCATACAGAACATCCCACAGTAACCAACACTAGCTTCTTGTGTATGTGCACATGAATGTGTGTGTGTGTGTGTGTGTGTGTGTGTGTGTGTGTGTGCTTGTGCCTGTGTGTGTGTGTGGGGGGGGGGTGTTGATGATGCTATGAAGTGCAAGGACTTGTGCATGCTAGGCTAGTGCTCTTTCCCTCAGTCATTTTACCAACCTTATACTAACTTCTGAGAGCAGAAATGAAAGAGCAGAGAAGCCACTTGCAGAGTCCCTTGCTGTCTGAGCTTCTCTAGTGCTTATAGAGAAGCTTGTATCTAGCAGAGTGCTGGATGCACAGCAGTAGCTTGTTGTTGAACCCCAAAGTATGGAATGTGCTGCTTTGTAGCTGTTTACTCTGTTGAACATGGGAACTCTCTGCTCTGTTGACATTTCTTTCTCCCTGATCACCATTCTTTCCAAACATTTTCCCAGATAACAGTCCAGTTTCTAGGACTGATACTTTTAGAACAAAACAAAAAAACTTTGGCCCAGAAACATCTGAGAGCAATTGAACAAGGAAAGTAAATAAAGCATTCCTGTCCCTGTTTTCTTAAAGCAATGTGACAGGGCATTTCCTATCCAAGGAGACTGGTTGTTAGGGATGCTCCACAATTAACCCTTTTGTTACTGGAGCAGTCTCCACTGTTTCCAGTGGGTATTATCAACCTGCTGTGATACCTGCTTCAACACCAGAATGCTAGATTAAATTACCTATTGTTTTAAATGTCATTTAAAATTAAGTGATGTTTCAAGTGATTAAATAACCAGAAAAAATAATTCACAAGAAGAGTCAAACATAATTTGAGAGGAACTTTTTCTTTCTCTGAAGCAGAAGTAGATTAATTTAGTATTGAAAGCTGTGATTATTTCAGTAATTTTGTGTATATGACCGTACCAATAGGTGACCACTTACTCATAACTAATGTTACCTCAGGCATACTATAAATGTATACTCTCTTAATTTATTGTGCATATTGACAATTTGGGCTAAATAGTGTTTATTGTTGTGGAAGCTGTTCTGTGTATGACTAACTATGACAACGAGCTTCTGCCTAGTGGACACCAGTGGTGGCTTCTCCCTACTCTAAAATCAAAATACCTTATGGAGCATAATGTGGGGTAGCTGAGAACTGTCCAATGTCACCTCAGTTTTTTTAAAGGTATACTTATGATTCCACTTTTATATCCCCAAAATACAAAGCTCAGTGAGATCATGTTTCTTGCTCAAAAATACCTAGCTGATACATGCCAAAACCAAAATTTGCAATTGTGCTTATCTTGATGAGTATATGGACCATCTTGACCAACAGAGTCTCCTGTCTTTTGTCCTGTTTTGTTTTTTGTTTTTTTGTTTTTCTCTCCTTTATTGATACAAAGTCTTACCATGTTACCCTGGCTAATGTAGAACTCACCATGAAGACCAATCTGGCTTTAAACTCACAAAATTCCATTACCTCTGCCTCCTGAGTGCTGGGATTAAAGGCATGCACCACCATTTCTGGCTATATTCTTCCTTTTGATGAAGTGATGGGGTTATTAAAAAAGACACAGACCTTTAAAGAAAGCCTGCAAGCACTGCTCGGAGGTCCCTAGTACAGAAGGCACTGTAGGCATCTGGTTGACCTCATAGGACAAGACTCATCTGTATTAACCCTGCTCACTTCCTGTTGTGTTGACTCATCTGTATTAACCCTGCTCACTCCCTGTTGTGTTGTGGACGACTTGTGAGTCAGACTTCCTCTGATGATTTGGGTGAGAGGCCTGATGTTCCTGAGCTTTTGTCCTACAAATGTGAATACAGGCTGGTAATAGAACTTCTGTATAAGTTCTAGATATCTATGTATATAGCACTTTGGTTAGGATGACCTGTGACACCATGTGTAAAGCACACACAAAATGAGATGGAATCTTGAGCTCTGTATATGTCAGATATCAGATTTTAAATCTGATTTAACTCCAGAGCCTTGACCATTAGATTTTAGTTTTATATACAAGCCTTGCTTTCCCATCAGAACTTACTGTACATTTTCTTGTCTAACACCCAAAGTGGGTGTAAGACCAAGACACTTGTAGTCAACACTGCTTTACTGCAAGGCTTTCATGTGTTTTATTGATTCAGCTTTTGCCTGTTGGCTTTCTGGGGAAATGGTAGGCCATGCTATATAGTCTGCTACTATAGACATGAACGAGATACTGCATAAATGATTTACTTATTTATTTAATTATTCACGTGCTCAGGTATTATCAATCCCTCTCCATGCATTTGATTCCTTGCAAAGTACTAGGTGAAAGTAGAATATTGCATTTTCTATAAAAATGTTCTTAGGAGATGTAAAAGGCAGTGCCTCTGTGCAATGGAATTGCTCTTAGGTCCCAAGTTGCACATTTTCTAGGTGTCTGGCTATTCACCAACTGCTTAACCTCCCCTTGTTGTTTTCGTACAGATAAATAAATGAAATCATACAGAAATGATAAACTGTTCTGTAACTGACAACTGTATTTATTCATGATCTTCTGACATAGCCTAAGTAAATATTTCGAGTATGACTTTTCAGTGAAATTCACTTGTGAACTGGTATTTGCAGCACCATATTTTGTAAAAGCATACCTAATTTTTTTTTCTTAAGGAACATGATGGCTAAGTAGATTATCTTGCTAAATACTGTGAAATCACCACTTGTGGAGTTTAACGCACTTATCTATAATTAGTCTTTGAACTTCACTCAAGAGCTATGACTGCACATGGCTGGTGGCAGACAGCTAGGCCATGTCTGTCTTGGCTTAGTTCACCAGCAGTTTTATGAACTGTGATTTTCATCCTACTTAGAATGTGTCTAGTATATAATTACATTGAGCTTTTACTTTATATCTTTCATGAAGATCAATGCAGATCAGCATGGGAGTTCATCCCCCTGGCTTCCCCCGTGTGGTGTGTGTGTGTGTGTGTGTAGGGGAGGATAGGCAATGTTTACTTGTACCTAGACCTCTTTCCCTCCTCTGCCACAGCTGTCCTGTACTACCCATGATGTACCCTAACTGTAAGTAGATACCCATTAGTTAATGTTCGTATTTTTTTTTATTCTTTATCTCAAATTGCTACCCGCTGACTCTCCTATATCTCAGGAACATTTTCATCTTCACCTAGGCAGTCAGTCCCTGGGACCATCTTTAACTTGTAATAGTCAGGTCTACCATCAGATTTCTCATTTTGGTGTTTGTGTTCTGAGATTGACCCTGGTTTTAGTTACTGGGGGCCTTTCTCTGTGAAGAATTGCCTACTTGGTGCCCGGTTAACAGAAACTTCACCTTTCCTTTGTTCTCAGCACAGAAGGAGGAGAAAGGACACCAAGTAGCTACACCCACTTAGCCCAGGTGATTGCTCCTACTTCCCTGGTGCTCTGTCCACTGGATTCCTCTGTGCTCAGGGGTCAGCAGCCCACCATTTACGTTTTCCTCCAGCACTGTTGCAACCCTCTGAGCTGCTCTTTCTACTGGGTTGTGTCTCCCCATGACCCAATTCCAACTTGTACCTCTTCTGCCCCATAAACTGTTAAACCATCCCTCGGTCAGACTCTGTAGTGCACCATGCAAGCTTTGCCGTGAAATGAGTGTTGATGGCTAACAGGAAATAGTCTGGGAGTTGAAATCTCCTAAAGGTGGCACCTAGAATGAACAAACAGTTGGCTGAGATGAATGAATTCACCAAGAAATATTTAGAAATTAAAATGAGAAATAAACATTAGCCTTGTTGTGGTGCTTTTATAGTAAAATCAAAACATGGTCTTATTTAAATGTAATATAAAGATAAGCCATAAAATTTGGTGATATGTAGTTGCTATAGATGACATGCAGTATTGCTCCACAGGAAGAACAAGGGGTTATTAACCTTATTCTTAAGGCTATTTTAGGACTCTGAGTATCATTTTTTAAAAATATGTGCTTTTGTGTTAATATTTGTGAGGACATGTGGGTGAAGGAATTCTCTGCAATACTTAGAGAATACTGAGCCAGCAAGTGAATGTTTCTCTCATAAGTAATCCACATTATGTTCCCTAAGAAGCACTTCCTGCCTTTTGACGTTGGTCCATTTTATTTCTAATGATGATTGTTTCGGTTTGGTTCAACAGTTGAATTTAATATATCACGAGATTTGCTTTCTTACTGAATCCTTTTTCTCTCCTCCTGCTTTTGAGGTAGCCCACATGACACAAGATTTGTTAGTAATGGCCAAATCACATACACAGTAGTTAAAGCGTGTGCTCCTACCTATGAAAACCTAGCTCTTCAGCCCTTGAGCTGGGAACGGCAGCAGCGCATGCTGACCTGCTAGTGTGCTCTGTCTTGTGTGTGCTTCTGGGAAATTATTTTGCACAATTCCCTAAGGTTTTCTGTTTCCCCTGTTTGGAAAACTAAGACTCAGAGACACTGAAGATTTGGGAAGGTTCCAATCATAAACAACTGACCTTGGATCTGAGCTCTGTTTAATGGGTCTGAAGTTCACAGCAGTGTTCTGTCAGAATATGGAAAGGGAGAGCGAGAGTTTATTTTTACACCTCTCAAGTGCCTACCCTGTTCCTGCAGGGAGACAGTGCTTGTCTCTGTGAGTACTTTCTCCTCCATAAACAGTGATAGCTGAGGCTCTGCTGTGAAAGTGTTATACTGGCACCCATGAGGGAGCAGCGTGAAGCCCAAGGCGTAGTTTCCTTCTGGTAGCTTAGCGTGTTGGTAGGTCAGCTTCTCTTTAAGACAAAGTCAAATGTGAAGTGAAGTGGAAGCTCCCATGAACTATGATACAGGGTGGGAAAAAAAAAAGACACCAGGCAGAAGAAGAGACTTAGGGCCAAATTGGAAGCCAGTCTCTTATTTCACAATGCATTGTTTGGAGCCCATTTCTCGAAGCTTCTTAAAGGCATTTTCTTTTAAATTAATTTCTCCTACTCATTTTTAAAGGGAAATCTGTGATGACATAGATCATGTCTAACTTGTTTGTCTTGGTGACTCTAACACCCGTAGCTGTGCTTTGTATGTAACATACATAGTGAAAACTCGATGCAAGACTTGGGGATGGGGTTAAAGGGCAATCTTTCATCTGCTTTCTCTTCACTCAAATAGCTCTCCTCGTGGAGTTTGATATTGTAGGATTGTCATTTCATCCCCAAATCATTTAACTTATCATTTTGTTATAGTTATATGTGTGAGAAAATGTACTTCTACCAGGATCTCAGATATGGACCATCAACACATATTCATAAAGGACTTGTTTTGCTGTCCTGAAATGAATTCATAGATAAAATAATCTAGTTAGATAATTTAGCACAGGTCATACAACAGAACTTTAAAAATAAGAATAACCCCATAGTTATAGTTTAAAGGATAATATAAACAATGCTATTATTAGAAAGTTCTGTGTATCACTGTAAGCAAATGCTCATGTGTGTGGTTAATAGGGGGACTAACGAGGTAGTCAGCTGCCTGTACCTACATGTAGAAGCTGCATGACTATGAAGACACATTTCTATATTAATACAGGTGGGTTATGTTGGTGACTCATATCATGAGAGTTGTTATATTGATGACATATTAATTTTTAAATAGTGAAGAGATTCCTGGTAAATTTTTAAACTAAATAAGCTTTCACTTCTCCAGGTTTACATTGTAGCTTTTACATTCATTCAGTTGACAGCAACAACAACAAAGGTGTCTGAGGTACTTGATGTTCATTTATTGTGTGTAATTATAAGAGTATCGTTTTGGGAAGGGTGTCTAGTGAGCCAATTGAAAGCATCGTGGAGCCTGCTGGACTGTTCTTTGTATTGCAGGATGAGTATAACTTCTGGCTTCTGCTCACTGACTTTCAACACAGCCCTTTTCCTATTGAATCCCTACATTCATAATTGGGTAAACTGAAAAGATTTCCTGTTTCAGCATGGCTGCTATAAATAAACCAGGACCTGAGAGAAAGTTTTTAACTCCCCTACCATCATTGAGGTACACATTTCTCCTTAAATTCAAACTTACTGACATCATTTGCCTTCTACGAGTCTTCTTTATTCTAATCTTTTCTTGTCTTCATGATGTACACAGGGCATATTAACTAGAAAATATCCCAAACTTTGACCTTGTCCTCTATTGAGCTTTGTCTTAAAATGCTGTCACTGCACAATTTAATAGTCTAGTAAACTGACCAACGATGCATTAGTGACATAGAAGGACTTTAGTCTTTCTCAATAATCAGGATTTTTTAAAAATAAGATTCAAGCTTGGGTGGGAGCTAATTAAATTTTAGGCCTCCACTATGAAGGAATTGTTTCACTAAGTCAGCTATGTTTCTTTATATATATTTCATAATTTCATTAACCATGTGTGCTAAACCAGACTCTTGGGTTATTTAATCTCTCTTTCATTTATAAATGGAAATAATTAAATTTTTTTCTGTACATATTAACAAGATTTCCTTTAAGAAATGTTGTTAATGCCAAGTCCAACATAAAACATTAACATTTTTAATGAAGGTGCTTATTGTTTCAGAAAGTTGGTGTCTGTTCACATAAAATTGGTACTGTTGTCATGTAGTACACTGTATCAAGAAGACAGATCTGTTGTTGTCATGAACAGAACAGAGCAATTTTAGTGAGAAACACTTTTCCAGTTCAAAATGTATATATCCAAACTCTTCTGCTTATCCTAGCCCACACACAGATAGACAGACTGTAGAGACAGATGATAGATAGATGACACATAAGTGAATAGATAGATGATAGATGTGAGATACATGGATAGATAGATGATAGATGATATATAGGTGATATATATTTATAGATGATATATGGTTAGATTGATTTATAGATAGATAGAAGATAAATAGACAGATGATAGATGAGTAGATGATAGAGATAGATGATATATATTGATAAATGATAGATGATAGATGGATAGATAGATGATAGATATATGATTGACAGATGGTAGATAGATTTTCTATTAATGACTATTATTTTCTTTTCAGATTTTGTTTTCTTTTACTCTTAAAAAGAAAAAAATTCTTATGTTTACCTGACCTTCATTGAAATAAGTGTATTTCAAATACAAGTGAATTGTCAAATAAATGTTCTGAGAAACCCATGAGAAGACAATCCATAATTTGATACAAATTTTCATTTTTCAATTTTGTGTTGCTGTCTCAAAATTCACATTTCCAATTTTGTACTCTTGTATAGCTTTTCTGTACAGATTATTTCTAAGACTGACTCTTTGGTACATGTTTAGACGCATAGATTGCAGATGAGAATGATAGAATATAGCTAGGTTCTCCCACCACTTGGAGAAAAAGAGTAAGTTGAAAACTAGGTTGGCTATTCCTGTGGCCTCAAGTGTTCAGCTAGGAGACCTTTGACATTGTCATTCTAATTAGCACGCGAATGGCAGGCTCCGTATTGCTGTGTTGTTGTTGTTGTTGTTGTTGCTATTTTTGCATATCTTTGTTTTTAATTGACTGCCTCTGCCTTTAAATTAATATCAACATAAGCTGAAGATACCTAAAGGAAGGGGCAAATGCCAACTGAATGTTTTGGTTTGTTTTTCAAAGTCTCCAACTGAGAGGAAACAAGTGAAACACACATAAATTATATCTTATCAACAGAAGCCCATGTGTCCTTCTGGAAGGCCTCAGCTCTGGAAATAACTGATTTGGGAGAGAAGAAATTCATAATGTTAGTGTGTGCCATAATCTGGCCATCGAGGTGGAATCTCTCCAGAGAGGTTGTTGTTATTTTGAGTTCACAATTTTTTCCAAGGTGTCAAAAGAGTCTTTCCTTGCAGAAACAGTGAGAAACTTGTAGGAAAATGAAGGTCTAATTGGGAAAGACACGTTACTCTGCAGCCTGCTCTAAAGAGTTGCAGGATGCCAGGAAGAAGGGAGAGCGAGAGGGGCGCATTCTTTTTTAAACAAAGTGGGATTACCAAATCCAAATCGGAGTTATAGCCGTTCATGTTCCTACTGTCCATATTCCTCAGTTTATTTTTGCTAATTGTGTTAATGATGATGTTTTTAAAGGGTATGCTTCAGTATGAGCATGTGTAAACTGTCAGTCCAGTCTGTTTTGGTGGCATTTTCTGCCTCTTGGAAGCGTCAGAATTGAAATGAAAGGTAAGTGACTAAATTAGACACATTTGCAACCAAACACCCTTCCTTGCATTCTGTTTGTCTGATTAAATCCTTCTGTTCATTATTGTATTTTTCAATATAGTGATGTTCCCTCTGAGCCACAAGTGCTACTATTGAAAGAGAAATGTGTAGTAAAATTAATTTATTTATAATTTAAGTAAGTCACATGGGCTAGCTAGAATGGGTGTTTTCAGGTTCTTCTCACTCAATCCCTGCTAGTGTAATTCTAATGCAAATTTGCATACTAAAATAAATTCTAGATTAATTAATTGGAGTATTCCCTTAAACTATATAGAGAGCAGAGCCAATGCTTTTCTATGTTGCTGTATTCACTTTGTATTGTGTTCATGAACAGCAGAACTAAAATTGGTGGGCATGCCATACCCAATTTGTAGAACTACCTCTTGTGAAGAGTCTCTTAGTGTTCTGGGAACTCTCCAGGGGGAGTGTGCCTTTTCATTATACTTACTTGCAAATTATCTGCTCATTCTTATTAAATTGAACTTCAAATTAACTTCAGTGAAGTTTGCTACCTGGACTATGCAGGACAGATAGAAAGGAACTGGGCTCAGTTAGCAACTGCCCAAAGGAGAGATGTGTGTGATTTGTGGCTACTCTGAGGCTCATAAAGTTTTGAATGCTAACTATCATCATTGAGTATGAAATACACAGGGCAGCCTGTGTCAGGTTCTCTGAATGCTCAGAATCCTGGATGCTATTCCTTTTAAGTGCTGAGATGGATTATTATAAACCCAGTGCCACTGAGTAACCCTTAAATGAGCAGACACATGTGGCAGATATTATAGTACACGTTAGTATTTTGAATTTTAATCTCACTTTATTTCCTGATGGTATATTTGAAGCATTTTACATTATTTTTATTATGCATCTATTAAATTTTATTTCAGCAGTTAAAAATTCTTACTGTATATTTTAATAGTCCAAATTGCAATAATGTCAAAGTGTTTTTGTTGTTGTTCAACATGTTATCTTGCTGGATTGCTCTAAAAGAACATTTACAAATTAACAGTGATCACTGTATATAAGATATGGGGAAATCATATCTGATTTCATTTTTTGAAATTTGAAATTTTTTTAATCTGTCCTAAAAGAGTTTAGTGATTCTTCCTCAACAGGAGAATTACACGTTAACCAAACAGTTGTTAATGTCAAAAACTGCAGCACAGAGGTAGGGAAGATGGCATCACAAAGCACCCTGGGAGTCAGGCCAGCTTCCTGGAGTCAAAGACCTCTGGGGCTTTCAATGTAAAGCACATCCCCGAAGGCACACTTTGAAATATCTATGGATTGTAAGATCTGCCAGCATTATAAGAAAATGATTTTTGGCAATCTTTTATTTTCAAAAACCAATGTTCATAATTTACAGAGGGATGCTTAAGTGGCCAGGTTATTTCTCTGATGAATGAAGTCAACACTTTGTGGGATGTATATGTTTTTTGAAATGATAACGTGATGAAAATAATATTTTTTCTTTTCACTCACCTGAGGAAAACATATATTGTTAAGTAGATTTGATGCTTGTATGTTTAACTAGGAATTGAGGAACTGCCATCGATTTCATTTTGATTTGGATTTGCACTTTCTCCTTAGCATGTAATGGAAGGTGGTTCAATTAATGTATAAAGGGATTTTGTGATGTTTGATTTTCATTGATGGAAGTTTTAAAAATGATTTGGAGTAATATAATATCTTTTCCAGTCTAATCTTAAGTACTACTACAACCCTTTTATTTTGCCCAGTGTCTTCACATGAATGGCTGTCATATGGTGTCTTATTTAAAGTAGTTCAGGCCTCCACCACTGTGCATGAACAAACAGATGTTGTAGTGGTAAAATGAGTAATTGAAATAAAATAGAATTTTGTTCATTTCTATATGTTTGAATGCTTGGATATTTATGCTAATATTATATTATAAAATTAGCTCATAAAAGTTATTTTGATTGGTAGATGTCTTTGACTCATTTTTAAAAACATATTCACTTACCAAAAATATGTTGAATTCTTAATATAGGCTGGGACTGTTCCTGACTTCTAGATGGTAGTAAAGTCTTTTGTTCCCTAGATATTTCTTGATTTTTGTTCATTTATATGCTTAATTCTAGAAGTCAGTATTTGAATATTCAACTTCTGATTTCCATACTCATCAATCAAAATATTTGTCTTTGTGTTAGAAGAAATGTCTAGATTCAAATAAAGGATACCTCAGAGAATTATTGATGCATATTGTTTCAGGTACTCACTGCCCAGTGACTTTTGCCAGATACCAGTGCTGCCTTTGGTCATTAGATAGTACCTCAAAGAGGGAACATATATCCAGGAGAATGATGAGATTATGCAGTTCTTTTGCAAGCTGCTTTTTTTTTTTTGCTGGATGATTTAAGCCATATTCAGCAAAAGTGTAAATCATTAGGCTTTCAATGTACTTCAGAACCTTTAGCATGATGTTATTAAAGTTTCTGTGACTTGATATCTTCAGTGGATTTGTTTCTCATCATTTTTTTTCATTCAATTAAAAATATTTATAGTTTCAAGTACAATTTACAATTTAAAGTATATTGATTGGGGTGCATATAAGTCTGATGCTGATTAACTCAGTTTAGGAATTTCATTGGTTACCCTACACATTTATTTATAAGTAAAAAATCTAATGTAATGGTAAGTAATTAGAATATAAATTAACAATTAAATGAGTGCCTCTGCTCTTTCTTTGTTAAATGTAATTTTGATATTGTTTTTCCCTTACATCTAGAATCAAAGAATATAATAGTACAATAATCTATATGGCAACTATTCCAAGCTTTGTTCTGGGGAATTATGTTGCTAGACTTTACTTTTAAAATCAAGACTCCCTAGAGAAATATATTTGAGAATCACTAGGCTGCACAAAAGGATTCTATTTCTTAGGGTCATCTTGTCATCTTCAATCATAATGATGTACTGTGAGTCAATGAAAGAGGGTATAAATGTTCCAAACTAATTGGTCAAGAACTCTTGACAAATGTCTTTTCAATATTCATGTCCACTGTGTCATTTATGCTTCAGGTGTCCTGTGGTCAGGGACTTCTTGACAGATATGTTCATGACTAATGTACCTTGGGGCTCACTTGGGAAAGTGTGTTTTAAGGTGTTGTCAGTTCCATAGGCTCCTGTCTATTTTAGGCTTTTTAATATCTGGACTTCAGGAAATCAGATCTCAGTTTTTTGCAGTGTGCCCTCTGTATTTGTCTCGGAGTAGGTGTGACTTCCAGGAGTTTTAAAATATACAGTTGAAAAATGCAACAAGTCATAGTTTTGACACTTCACAAGTACATTTACAAATTTTCTTGCCCAAATGCTTCCAATTTTGGAATTACTTGGTCTCAACCAAACATATGCAGAATTCACCCTGCCACGATCTTCCTCATGAACTATGTGGAAACAGAGTAACTTAGGTTTTGAAACTTGACAAATGTTCATATCCACTGCACTCCATTTTATATTCCCTTGCTTTTACCTACATGGGAGTTAGTATTGCATTTTCTAATACAATACATTATAGTACTGAAGAATTCAGAATTGGGTCAGAGGCCCACCAAGCTGAGGCTTAGCATTAGGCAAACTAGCTTTCCTGGAACACAGTCTTACATATTTATATATTTCTTATGACTTCTCTCACACTTCAGTGACACAAATGAATATTTGTATAAGAAACCACTGCTGTGCCTGAGAACCTTACAACACTAACTGATCCATTCTAGAGAACTCTTTGAAGTAATCATATGGATCAGAGCCTCATCTAAACATTGTATGTAGATGATAGTTTCCATTGCAGTCTGTGTAATACATAGAGTCATTGAAAACATTCTTCCTAAAAGAAGCCTGCTCTGTCCTCTTAGTGTAAATGTCACTGGTTTGTTAATTTATACACATCCTGTGCCTTCATTATGGGTTTAGCACACTGCAGCGGTAGCCAAGCTGGCGTCCTTCAAGCACAGGGTTATTTAATTATTGCGGCTGGAGGCTCTAATCAAGTCTTTCTTATAAAAAACAAACAAATGATTAGCCTTTACAGTACAGGCATAAACAGGAGTTTGACTCATGAATTTCCTAATTATACTGCACCGTTTTGGAAATCAGTTGGCATTCAAACTCACTGTTACTCAGTATACAATTTCCTTTTGTTAGAAGCATTGTATAGGGTAAGACAATTCTTAAATATATTAAGACTAAAATTCAGTTTCACTTAAGTACTTTCCTCCTGTTTTCCATCATTGAAAACTAGTTAACAGGATTAGAGAAATACCTAGATATCTGCTGTATGCAATTTATATGAGTCTTACAAATTTATAATTATCCAAAAAAGTAAATTTGATTATCTCCTAATTTACAGAGAGGGACATTGAAGCCACAATGAGAAATGACCTGCTCATTGTCATAGTATGGTTGGAACTCTGAATTTGACGGCATAGTTTGATAACTTTCACAGAAGGCTTCAAACCCATTTTCTATAATTTATGTAACTAAATTGGGTCAGCTCATTTCAGGCTATTTTGCCCCCAAAGATGTGCTTTTACTCATGCATACCAGTTGGTAGCTAAATACACATTCCCAGTTTATAGCTCCCACTTACCCTGTTTACTATTTTAGGCAAATGAAAAATCAATTTCGAAACAAGATCTGCAAGTCCCTTTTTAAATTCTCTCTAAACACAAATAAACCCGTGTGTTTGGAATGTTGAGGCCAGTTTTCATCTTTTTGGTTTTTTGAGACAGGGTTTCTCTGTGTAGCTTTGCGCCTTTCCTGGATCTCACTCTGTAGTCCAGGCTGGCCTCAAACTCACAAAGATCCACCTGTCTCTGCCTCCCAAGTGCTGGGATTAAAGGCATGAGCCAACACTGCCTGGCCAGTTTTGATTTTTATCAGAGGCAAGGTGGCTCTTCCATTGCTCTTATCCAAGGCATTCCCATGACTTTTCAGCAACCAACGGCCAAGACCTACTAACAAAGACAATTTGCTTAATATTTGTTCTAAGAAGGTGTTTAGAAGAAACATAAAACACACCATTGAATTTTCCCTCATTTTTACTGACATGCACGTTCCAATGACTTTGCAGTTTATTTACTTTCTGAAACTTACTGCATATTATTACATCTGCCTTTGCTTTTGATTTCAAGACTTATCTGCACATAAATCTTATCAAGTCAAGAATTACGAAAGGGATAGTCACTTCAAATGCTTCTTACTCAGGCCTGTGCAATATTTTCTTGATGGGGTTCTGGTACAAAAAGAGAGGGTCCTGCTTTAACTCTATATTTGATAAGTAATTTTCTTTGTGAAAAGCTTCTGTAGGATAACTCTGGTTCTTAGAGTTTCTGCTTGCTGGTGACATAAATTAGTAACTGACCAAAGTTGTTCTCATCTGTAATATAAAGGCAAAATATATGTCCTTTATTAAAAAATTGGAGTAAGAGCCTGAATATTGTAAATATTTAGGGTGCTTGTCTTAGTTCTTAGCCCCCCCCTTACCTTTTAGTTAGAGTATTGTTGACAAGAAATTCAGGATTCTAGTGTTTCAATCCAAAATTTATGTGAGAAGAAAATAAAATTTTAGCCTAATTTGGATTCCGACCCTCGTTTAGGGTCGAGAGAGGGTAGTTCCCTGAAGTCTCTTTTCTAAGCAATTTGCTTCCTGGAGTTATGTTCAAAGCTGCAGCCCTGAGAACAAGGAGATACTGTACTATACAGCTGCCCTTTGATTCTGTTATGTGTTAAAGATTCATTTCAGCTTTAGAATTCTAAAACTTTAAATTTTTAAATATGATTGTGTTTATTGATTATAAGATAGTACATTCAGAACTTCAG
Organism: Onychomys torridus; assembly: GCF_903995425.1. Classification (NCBI taxonomy): domain Eukaryota; kingdom Metazoa; phylum Chordata; class Mammalia; order Rodentia; family Cricetidae; genus Onychomys; species Onychomys torridus. The sequence continues at coordinate 13,178,226 of NC_050463.1, forward strand.
AATCATAAATAAAAATAAGCATTAGGTAGGGGAAAAAATCTCATTATACTGCTGTATAGCCTAAGCAAGAATCAGTTTAGTGGATTACAAGTCACTGAACAGTGTAATTGATGACTGTGACTGCACATGGATGATCCAGTTAACTCTGCATGGTGGAATTAACCACAGATTAAGTGTAACCATATCAGCATCCATCCCCATGGACCCAGAAGGCCTTTGTTTTATTTGCCAGATTAACATCACTGAATGTAGTATTTTAAGATACCTAAGTAAAGGTCAGGAGCATTTGCAAAATATTTGCTTTAACCATTATAATTAGGTCAATGTTTATATGTAATATCTATACATCAGATATGGTACTAACCAATTCAGATGAAATGTAAGTCTAGCTATTTAGCTCAAGATGTGAAAAATTCCATTTTAAGTAGCTTTCTGTCTTTTCAAATATAAAAAGGCAAATTGTGAGGTAGATGAAAACCTGAAATCTGTGGTAGGGCTTTGGAATCCATCTGGTCCAGATCTCATTGTAGTCAATAAATCACAAAGTTGATTAAAATGGTACAAAAATTTTGATTTTGATTTTCATCAAAATAATTTAATTGTATGAAAATTTGTTCTATGTTTCTAAATATACCAAGAAACAATGTAATTACTCTGAGCAAATAAATACTGCTCATATTTTGCAGGCAATTGCAAATAAAGGAGCTTCATTATTAATCATAATTTTGACTCAGGTACTGTTTAAATGTTTCTTTTAGTTTGCTAGATTTATTTCCCACAGATACACTCAGAAACTTTTAGAGTCTATGTGTCGAATTGGAGATTTGCTGAACATCAGTAATATGGAGGAAAGAACACAGGATTGGGGATCAGAGTACCTGACTCTATCATTCAGTATTTCATTTCATCTCTCATGTGGTAAAATGTTTATAAAGTAATGAATAAAAGAGATTATTTGTGCCCTTTGATCTTAATGATTTCTTTCTACTTGTGTGATAATAATTATGTCAGTTTGATTACCTTAGATGAAGTATACTGTGAGTTAATGATAAGTACTTTCTACATCATACCTTTATTACCAGCCTTCCTTTAGCAATAACAATCCATGGAGAGAAGCAGGTGGACATACCCAGCTGATGACTCTAGAGCTTCTTAATAGCTTGAATGGAAGGGATACTAGATTCCTGTTCACTCTTCTCCGTCCAAAATATTTCTAGTGATTAAAGGGCCTTAATTCTCTAAGACCAGTGGTTCTCAACCTTCCTAATACTGTGACCCTTTAATACAGTTCCTCATGTTCTGCTGACGCCCAAGCATAAAGTTATGTTTGTTGCTACTTCATAACTGTAATTTTGCCACTGCAATGAATCGGAATGTCAACATCTATGCTTTCTGATGGCCTTAGCTACTTCTGTAAAAGGGTTGTCTGATCCTCAAAGGTGTCATGACCCACATGTTGAGAACCACTGATCTATGGCTAATTTAGGAAAATTCACAGTGGCAAAGAAAGATTACCTATGAAAAGAAACCTACTCATCCCTAACCCAGAACTAGATTCATAGAAACTTAGAAATTAAAACAGTAATTAATAAGGTATTAAGTAATATATTTATGAAGCAACATATATATGTGTATGTATATATATACATACACATATGTATATATGTGTGTATGTGTTTATATATGTAAAGATTCTTGAACCTGAAATTTGAATAAGAAAGCATTAGGAAGCATTAATTACAGCATTATCATATCATGGCCAACATCATTAAATGGATATTTCCTCAACATTCAATGCCTTAGGATTTGCTATTATTAAATAAATGGTTTTATGCCCCTGTGGTGAGCCACAATGACTGTATGGAAGACTTTAAACATATGGCAAATGGGCCAAAGAATAAATAAATAAATATTTTTTTAAAGGCATACAGACTCTTTAAACCTGCGTAGCAGCACAATCTAGATGTCTTTTAATTCCATTCTCCTGTTCTTTCCAAGCCGCTTTCCAGGAATTTACGTTTTTCAGGACCATGTAGACTTTGTCAAGATATCTAGTTACTTAAGAGATATTGTATAGTGTCTAGATTTTCACTATTTATTGTAATCCTTTTGCTCTGCACTACTTGTATTTTCAAATATATTTACAAATTTCAACTTTTTATTTTCAACTATTAGACCCATTTTAAGTGATTGAGTCTGGCCTTTTATTAACCAGTCCAAACATTTTCTTTGCTGTTTTAAGAGAAGCTTAGTAATCAATGACATCAAAGCTGCTTATGTGGTATTTCAGAAAATAGCAACCTTTCTACTCTTCATTTTCCTCATGCACTGAGTATTCCTTTCAATACTGTATGTGTTGAGCAGAGTTTACTTCAGTTAAGATGCCCATTGCGTACACAGTGAGGTCCCGCTATAATGCTTTGTTTCCAGTATTATCCAATACAAATACTGTACATAATAAACCTTTTGTTCTGCTGTAATAATATCAGAAATCTTTTAAGGTGATTAATTTGATCTAGTAAGGCTTATTATTTGATGTTAAGATAAACTTTGCTTGATTTATAAGATGTAAAATTGAATCTAGATAGAATACTGACTCTGACTATGAATATGTATTTTCTTGTTTGGACTAAAAGAAATAACCGATACTGTTGTATAATCTCTTTCAAGCCATTCTAACGTCATGGGGCAGGGCTTCAGCAGATGACTTCCATGTCCTTTGAGGATCATTTGCTCTTCCCAGTACTTATTTCATGTACCAGGCAACAGCTCATGTGCTTGGGATATCTGATCAAATGTTACTCTGTACGTATTTGAGGCCATAAATATATGTTTTATTTCCATTCTGACATTGCTTCCTTCATTACTGTGTAACAGTGGAAATTTGATGTTATTAACATAAAAGGGACACTTTCTGATAACTAGTGATTAGCATTTAATGGCAATAATTCTTTAAGTCCTGAACACAGACTTAACAGGTCTACATAAGCTTGATTATGTATTTTACTCAGTGTCTGTGTGTGTGTGTGTGTGTGTGTGTGTGTGTGTGTGTGTGTGTGTGTGTTGTGTATGGTTTATGCATGTATCTGAGGGTGTGTATGTGTTGTGTATGGTTTGTTCATGTATGAGGGTATGCTTGCCTATTCCTGTTCCTGTGGAAGCCAGAAGTTGATGTTGAATGTCTTACTCTATTACTCTGCCTCTGCTCACTTACTTTTAGACATAGGGTTTCACACCAGACTTGGAGCTCACCATTTGGTGAGGTTGGCTGACCAGCAAGCCCCTGGAATCTATTTGATTCCATCCCAGCCCAGGGTAATAGATGTATGCACTATGCCAGGTTTTTGCACTGTTGTTAGGAACCTGAACTCAGTTCCTCATGCTTGTATAACAAGCTCTTTACAGGCCACCATCTTTCTAGGCCTATTTTATTCATTCTTCATGTGACTATGATTAGTCTGTCAATTTATTTCCTGACCAATTTTGCCACCTTACTTGCTTTGCTATTCCTATTCATATTTTCCTGTATAGAGTTGTGTTTTTACAGTATTCATTATATGCATTTCTTTTTTACAGAACAGCCTCTTAGCAAGCTCAGCTTCTGACAGAGCAGAGTGAACTCGGGATTAACACTGTTCTTTTTAGCCTTACCATTTTCTATGTTTGCTGCATTGCAGTCCTACAGAAAGGCTGGTGCTTTTGTCCATATGGCTTATTTTTCTACAGTGTAATTCTGAACAGGAGGCCTGTTTGATTAGAAGGGAGGTCTTTAAGTTATTACTTTATAATAAAATTCCCTGTAAAAGAATGGGATGGGATATACATTTTTACCTGTTCTAAAAATAAATTGTTATTAACCCACTATTTCTTAAAAATTGTCATATACTGAAATTTAAAGTCAATAATATTGGGTAACATTGAAGGGGATACTGGGTAGGATGAGCAATGATAATGGGTAATAAAATACTATATTGCTAAATTTAATTTATTAGCGAACAAGAGGTATTCAGGATATGAAGTTATGATGGTTAAAAAAGACTTATGATTAATAATTGTTCAGAGTTTGAATAAGTCAAAAGCATTTAAAATGACTACAATAAAAATCTTATTGGGTTATTTCTCAATTATTTTTATTATTTTGAAATTAAAGTGAAAACATTATATAGCTCTCTATGTTGCACAAATGCAATAACCACATCCAATTTAAATTGATATTTTCTTTTAGAATATTATTGTGAATTTAATTCATGCCCCTTAATGAACAGAAATAAAGAACACATACAGCTTGCTATCATTAGATATTATCAAAGACCTTTTAGGAGCTTATTAATTCTCATGAGTACTCCCATAGCATTTTCTGAAATGGCAGAAATATAATCTGTGTTGTTTAATCTGGTAACCAGTGATCATACGGCTGCCAATCATGTAGAATTTGGCCGCAGTAACTGAGGAGCTCCATTATTGCTATTATTTAATTCCAAGTGAAATGTAATAGTGGTATCACACACTTACAATCTGAGCACTTAGAAGGATGAATCAGGATGATGATGCGGGGTTTATTTCCATCCTTATCTGCAAATACATAACAGGAACAGGTTTTGAAGAACCAAGGGCTGAGCCTAGCTCAATGGCAGGATACTTGACTTGATCTCTAGTCCTATTTGTACAAACATTGTTAATCAAACCTGATATATAAGAAAGTCTACACCTTATTTATTAGTTGTCATCAATAGAATAACTATTTTCAGTGTTTAAAGAGTAGATATGTTACTAGTAATAATGTAAATGTATTTATTATAGTTTTCTTAATCTAGTTTTATTAGTTTTTATAATAGAACAAAGTTTAAATAAAAAAGCAAATTTCAAGTTTTCTCATGAAATGCAGCACAGTTAGATGCTGTGGGCCTTCTGGTCAGTGTGATGCCAGCTGAGGGCCTACTGGTGTTTGTTAGCGTGTCTTTGTTGTTCTTATTTGCTTTTTAAGGTTGGCTTCTAAAAATACTTAAGAAGCTGGGAAGTCAGAAGGAAGTTCCTTCTCTCTCTCTCTTTTTTAATTGAAGTCATTATTATATAATAGTCTTGCCAAGCATTTTAAAGAAACATATAATGAATGAGTTGTATAATAAACATGTAATGAGTTAAATTTTCAATCTCAAAATTGTGTCCAAAGAATGCAGTTTTTTTTCATGATAACCATGGACCAGTTTATACAATGTTAAGAAATAACCTCTCTATGACCTTTCCATTATGTTACTTAAAGAGTAAATCAAACTACTGTAAAGGATGGAGTAAACGTTGTAAGAGGTCTTGTGTGACCACAAATGAATTCTTCACTTATATTCACATGTATTTGCTTAACTGGAGCCTGACATTTCAGGGCCACATTAAATGAGGAAATTAGTAAACCAACAGGTAGAGGATAGGTTGTTCAGCCCTGTGGAACCCCCTTATACATGGACCAGCACTCATGTCAGCTCATTAATTACTAGAGGTTATTTCCCAAACTACATGTGTGACCTCTTCAATGGTGTGAAACTGGTTACATTCTATTTTCCTTTTAATTTGTTTTCTGAAACATAAAAAAAAAACCCTGAAATTTGCCAATATACTTTGTCTTTATTTCCTTCCTTGTTGCTGATTCAGATAGTAAAAATATGACTTCCATGCCTAGTACCTAAGAGATAAGCTATACAACAGACATGTGAAGTCCTATTCAACCAGATGTGTGTGTCTCACTAAAGTGAAAAGGCAAATTTATATTGGATAAGATCAATGACCAAATATTTACTGTTGAATGAAGAGAACCTTTACTGCAGGTGTTTTTCAAAGGAAGCAAACTGTTTTGGGCTGTGAATGAAATATATGGTTTCCTTTAAGTTTTAAAGACAGCAAAGTATTTCGAGAATGCCCTGCCCTTAATTTCAAGCAGTGCCTGGGGGTAAATACAATTAGGAGTCCTGCCCTCACCACTGAAGTTAAAGTAGAGCAAAGATTTTTTTCTAGATGTGATTTTTGTTCAAGAAAGCAAATTATTCTACCAATATAGGAAGAATTTCAACTATTATACAGTATGTTTTCTTTGACTTTATCGAATCAACAAAATTTTCCAATTAATTAAGAAACTCTTTACCTACAATGTTCCTGCTCCGCACAGCTGGACAAGTGAGACAATTGAGTCTTTGTCCAGTCCTCTTGGGCGTTAGCTCTCTGGGTGACTTGGGCTAATGTGATGATGAAAAGGTGTCAGAGGCAGCCCATCAAAGATGGCAACAACTCCTCACAGGCTAATCCCCTATTTTTATTCTCTTCTTGGTAGAACATATGGACTACATTCCTTCAGAACTTCCTAACACTTACTCATATTTTACCAAAATTTACGCTCTTCTTGGTTGTTATTGACTTTCACTAGAAAGTAGAATGGTTGATTCTGAAGAATAAAATAAAGTTTCACTTTAACCTGATTTCAGTTATTATTTTTAGAAGTAGGAGCAGCAGCTTCTGGTAAACTGCCAACTTACAAATATTACATTTGTCCCTAGGAGGCTGTTGGTGTCACCTCGGGTTTTTTTGGGTTTTGTTTGTTTGTTTGGTTTTGTTTTTGTTTTTAACCTGAAAACAGTGATTTCATGGGTTTATACCTCAGGTCATCATAGTCTAAGTGATTTTGAATTTCTGAAGAGTGGAGGAACCCTTCACATCCATTTTCTTCCTTTGTAAATAACCTACACTGAAAAAAAAAATCATTCAAGATTTTTCATTTATTAGCAATATTTTAGTCTAAGCTGAGAGTTTCTGGGAAATTTTAAGTTTGATCCAATTAAGTTAACTAGAAAGAAAATACATTCCAATGCTTTTCAATGTTTTCTACAAAATTTTAGCATTAACTGCAAATCCCAGTACTTGCAACTATATTGAATTCTGCATATGAAGCAAAGTGAAAAATAAAAACCCCTGACTTGTTTAAAAAGTCCTTTTATTATTCAGTGCATTTTTCTCTTAAAGTATGTAATAAATGTAAATCTACTATTGAATTTAAAGTAACAACTAGAAACATTTCTTATTTTGTAATAAGTTCTGTTTTTTGTACATATAAAAATATTTAATTGGTAAGTCAGTCATATTATATAAACAGCTTTATTTTTATGTAATATATGTAAATTAAATTTGTTGAGCACTAAATTTAGATTTCTTTTTATAATATAGTTTAGTCATGTTTTATGCAAAGTCCTCTGAATTTCATCATAAAATTCTTTTGGTTTTTCTTAGAAAAATTAAACAGATGTGTTTTGGACTGTTCTGAGAACCCAAGCCTAGACAAGTAGTCATAAGTATTTTAAGGTTTGTTTGAAAAATGTCTGTGATAATGGTTTGTGAGCAAGAACAAAAAAAAAACTGTCCCTCTCAGACATGGTCAACATCTCTTTTAGAATAAGGAGGGTTGGCCTCCTTTAGTGGAATTTATTTTCTATGTCAACAATGCAAAGATCAGCATACACTGTGCAGTGTTCTCTACTATGCACACACAGACCCAAAGACTGCTATCCATTTGGTCATAGACAAAGCCACACTGAGTACTAGAATCCCAAATGCATCCAGAAACATGGATGGGCACATTCAAAATTATCCCCCACTCTGGTCTCCACTTTTGTTTAGGCTTTCTAAATATTCTGACTTCAGACTCTCAGAAGGATAGACACAGCTCATCTGATGTAGCTTTTTTTGAATAATTTTGTAGCATAGTGGCTTAGCTCAGGTAGGGAAGTTCCCAGGCAACACTCTGCTCAATATTATCTGTCAATCCCATATGAGAAACCACTTATTACTAAGCAAGTAATTACAAGATGGCTAAATGGCTGGAACAGATGCACCATAAACTGTGTTCATTACCATTCTACACAATGTCTCCTTCCTAAGTTCAACTCCTGAGATGGATGTAGAAATATTGAACTGAAAAATCTCTCTATAAATGAAAAGTGAAACAATTTTAAAAAATATTTGTGTTGACCTCTTATTTAAAGGAATTACATTTTAATGGAAGAGTCATAGAATATGGTTTGTAATAGGTTGACCAGTCATTGCTAAGTTCCCGCAGTCCCCTCAGACAGCTTCAATGCAGAATAAGCTTCAGTACCCCTCTGCTCCAACTATCCTTCCTCTCCCTCTTTCCCTTCATTACTCTCTCTGAGTGTTGACACTGAGATAGGACACTTGGAATTAAATACCAGGTCTTTTCCTTTCTAAAATGTCTTTGAATACCAACATCATCTCTCTGCTGCACTTTGTCTAGAAGCAGCTCCCCTTTCACTCCTGGGCAGTGAAGAAGTCCACTGGCTCAACTCCAGTTGGCTGCACTCATGCCCCCGATCAGGATGGAGCAGGCTGCTGGGAGAACCTTGGAATCTCCTTTCGGTAGATTTTGAACAGGAACTGAGGCCATCTGTTAAAAAAAATCCTTTGTAATTTGCCCGTTTCTTGCCTAGAGCTGTTTCTTTCCTCTTGTAAGTGTCCATAATGGACCTTTATGCTTTATTTTCCATTTGATCCTCCTATTGCCTGGCCGGTATTTCTCTTCCTCTGGCTGAGTGCTGCATAAATACACAGTTTCAGTGATTCCCTCCTGTTTCTGGTCCTTGAAGTAGCCTCAGACTATTGAGGTTTTCTAAAGGCTTTCACTGACAAACTAAGAGAAAAAAATCAAGGCCAAGCAAACCTCCATCCTGTGCCACCATGGGAACCAGATCCTTCCATCCTGGCATTCACTCCCCGCAGTAAAGGAAGCAATGTGAGGAGCTAGAAAATGAGAGTACAGATGCTCCAGACTCACTGAATGGACCAGGACATAGAACTGTAGCTTTGTTCCTGCTGCTTGCTGTAGCCAGCACCAGCATTGCATCTGTGTGACCCGTTACCTGTAATAGTGCCAGTTTGGATGGAAGAGAAAGGGAGCAAAGGACAATGAAGGGGCCAGTCACAGGCAACTGAAAGGAAAGGAAGGAAACCACAATGTACAGTAGGGAATATGCCTGAGTGGTTCCTGGCAGCTTTGCTGGCCAAATCTTAAAGTCTGTTGTGTCGCACAAACTGACCACTGCTGCACATATAGACGAGGATCCTCATAGTAGTCAACATGTTGATTATACCAAAAGGTGTTATTTGTGGCATTTTATTCCAATTTTTGTTTACTCCGCTGATTCTGTTTCTGGTGGCAGGCGGGTGGAGGAGCAGCTACTGAAACAAATACACTCATTTTCTTATGCATTGTTCTTTTTCTAGATGCATATGCTTAGGACCAAGTACAGAAACTTTAACGAGATTTTTAGGCCAGGAGCCTGAGCTCCAGAAGCCAAATTGGTTAAGCTCACCAACTCCATCTGCAGGCTAATTAGAGGCCAGTTATGGTAAAAACAGAGGGCAGAGAAAGATCTAAAAGGATCTAGTGTTTCCAAGTTCTTTTTAGGAAGGCTGACATGGTGTTTAAATTCACTAAAGGACAAAGGGTATGCGTAATTAAGCAATCCTTGTCAATGTATGGTCCTATTAAGCACCATGATTGCTTCAGCTCCATTCTCTCATGGTGTTTCCATAAAATGCTAATTGTTGTCATTACTTGTGGAGACCCTCTGGTTTCTGCACAATGACTACTTTAGTTCCAGGTGCAATCTCACCTTCATGGATAATTGTCTATACTAGTGTGTGGGTGTGTGGGGGTGCAGGGAGAGGGTTGGGGAGAATCTTCCCTAGAGATCTTGTTCTTCTTGGAATCCAAGGTGACTAGGTTTAGGACAATGACTTATCTGTGTGACTTCAGCCTGGAAGGATGACATATGTTAGATAGGTAGACTCAAGTAGGAACATGACCTGACCCAGAATAAAGGAGACAGACACCAAATGAAGGCTGGGATGCCAAGTGTTCATCTATCACTTAGTTCTCTGTGGGCCGCCCAACTGAGATCTCAAAACTACAGTGAAAGCACCTTCTGTGTGCCTTCATGATAGGCTCTTCTACTGCCCTTGCATTCTTACAATGCAAAAGAAACAAATTTCACTAGCTACACTTCTGTAGTAACTTAGACACAGTGCAGTAGTCTGCGGCTTCCCCTATGCCAACACATAGCTATCATTCCTAGAATGACAGACTCCTTGGTATCTGATGCCCATTTGTTTGGGAAGCATGTTTTAAAGGAATGAAAAGGAAATTTGTTACCGGTTTGGATTCCTGACTTTTATATAGCTAGGGAATACAAAAGCGAGGTTTTCATAAATGACACAGTAGTAACAGTAGACTTGATTACCTGCTCATGCACCACTAAAATTAGTTAGGTCTGCAAAACTAAGAACCCAGGGTTGGTTCCTCCCTCCGTCCCTCCGTCCCTCCGTCCCTCCGTCCCTCTGTCCCTTGGTCCCTCCCTCCCTCCCTCCCTCCCTCTCTATTTCCTCCTTGCCTTTCTGCCTTCCTCCCTCCCTCCCTCCCTGCCTTCCTGCCTTCTTCCCTCCCTCCCTCCCTCCCTCCCTCCCTCCCTCCCTTTCTTCCTTCCTTTTATATCCTAACTGCAGTTTCCTCTCCTTTCTCACCTTCCCCTTCTTCTATGCCCCCACCCACTCCTCCTCCTTCTATTCAGAAAAGGGCGGGATCTCAACAAAACATGTCATATCAAGTTGTAGTAAGGATTAGCCTTATATTAAAGCTGGACAAGGCGACTTAGTATGAGGAATAGGGTCCCAAATGCCAGCAGAAGAGTCAGAGACAGCCCCTGTTCCCACTGTTAGTAGTCACTCAAGAAGACCAAGCTACGCAACTGTCACATATATGCAGGTTCCTGGTTGTCCATTCAGTCTCTGTGAGTGCCTATGATGCCAGATTAGTTGATACTGTGAGTTTCCTTGTGACTTCCTAAGCCAGGGTTTTCACATGTGAGAGATACATCCTGCTTAGGCAAGGTCTACAGGTAAGGCCAGGTGGGTCCCTTTCTACTTTGTATTAAATTGATAATAAACTGTTTTCCCTGTGCACTAAGGCATACTGAAACTCAGCTCCTCCCTGTTACAGCTCAAAACTCTAGTAGCATTTGTTTGCACACTCACTGAAGTTGGAAAGATTAAAAAATGTATTTTCCTCTAATTCAGCATCCACCATTTCACGTAGGAACAGGCTAGAAAGCCAGAGAAAATGCCTGGTGATGGATGAGTTCCATAAGTTAGAGTTGCAGCCACATTGTGAATTAATGCACGGGCTAGCCTCAGGTCAACAAGTTTTAATTATCTTCGTCAGGAAATGGACATGAGAATGTAGTATAGAATGAAAGGAGGAGAGAGAAGCTTGGTATTTTTTTCTCTTTCTTTTTTTTTTGTTCAGTGTGTGTGTGTATTTCCATTATTAAATTTGAAAATTGTAGAAACTTAAGACAAGTCTGATTGATGCCAACTCTCTTCAGCATATTTTAAATGAAATTGATATATCCTCTTATATTTCACTCTAATAGATTAGCTCTTTGGGAAACCCACATATTCAGAGATAAATTTTCTCAACATACACAGGCAGGTCATGTTTGGTTGTACATTGGGCCCGACTTGAATTTATGCACCAGATGCCCCTCAGTTAAGTACATTCTCTCTTTGAGGAAGAATGGAGAAAACCTGAATGTCAGGGCAGGATCTACAGAGTGACCTTTGGACCTTTTCCTCTCCTAACATTGGAAGAGAACTGTTGTTTGTGGATGGAGCCAATGACCTTAACCTTACAGCCGCAGCATTCTTTCCTAAGTCACTACTCTGTACTTTTCTTCTCTTTCTTCCAGCAACTCCATAATATCAGAGGGATTGATTCTCCTCAGTATTGAAAGTTTTATTTTAATGATTATATTGAGTAATCATTGAAAAAATACCTTAAATAGAAATAAGTTTCCAGAGGCAAATACAAACCAATGTATATCATAAACATTATAGTTAGTTGCTTATTTTCAATATAAAGCAGTAAACATATTTAAATATTTGTGCATATGTCATGTCAGAATACCTATTGACAAGTAATGAATTCAGTTTATTTATTTAATAAATTAAAAACAAAAAAAATTGAAAAAATAGCCATACCACATATTTGAATTTTTAAAAATGTTTCTTTAAAAAATAAACTCTAGCAAACCAAGTATTGCTTAAAAGCATCGTGTCTCCACTAATCAGGTGCTTCTTACTATCAGAATGAGTTAATACTCCTGTGTATTTCAGTCTCTAGTTATATGATTCAAACAGAATCATGACTCTAAATTTGCTGATTACTTCATCCACTGGAGAAATAGCACTTAAACTTTTACGTATACACAGTACACTTATACTCAGTTTTTTCCTCAGATTACTTACATGCATATTGCTTTAGTTTTTAAACTATTTTTGTTCAAATGATCCCTGCATAATGTAAAGTTAACTAAACAAATACAAAAATATAAGGATGAGATAGAACTTCAGTCAATATAATTAACTACTAAAATGTTAGAAGTATTAAAACCTTGCTTTTCCCTGAGTTCCTATGACTGCCTTCCCTTCCAGTCCTATCTGCCAAGTCCTATGTCTCAAATAGTCTAGAATTGCTCGGTAAATATTAATCAATTTAAGCCCTATACACTTAAATGGGATATATATATATATATAGTGTGTGTGTGTTTATGCATATATACACATATAAATATGTAAATATCATATAGTTTATGAAAACACAAGGAAGCTTTTGTTGAATGTTGGCCTCAGCTTAACCACAATAAGCCTGATTTAATGTGCTTCTTTTGCAATGGCCACTTTTTCTATTCACCATATTTTCAGCAGCATCTTAGTAAATTATAGCAAACCATCATTTATAATAAAACTGGCCCTTATAAATTATAGATACTAGTTGCGCAAATCTATGTTGTGTTTATTATTCTAAGGAAGTTATTAGAAACATTCAAGACCAAGGGACAATGGAAATAACACCTTTGACAGAAGTAAAGTAACTTTTGGTGAAATTTCACAGCTATTACCAATGGGCTTTCTTTTACAGAGATTCAAATAAATATATAGAAATAGAGCCTTTTAGAATTACTACAAAGTAAAAATAAAAAGCTTTTTAAAATTGCCTGGAAAGACCTTGCCAGCAACCTGTAGTAACAATACAGCTCACTTTACATGGAGCATTGAAAGACTTCTTAACAAACACCCTTTGTTCAGGACCTGACAGTGCAGTTGCAATGGGAGGGAACCCGTTCCCCTGTGGCTTTGTTTTTCCCCTGAATGACAGTGATGGAGAACTTGCATGATGTGTTTGGTGCCTTGCATGAGGAAGACATGCAAAGGCAAGGTCCAGTCTGCATGCTGCTTAATGAATGTTTTTCCTTTTCTCTCCTTCCCTGTCATGTGCTTTCAGAAGACAACAATGTAGAAGGTGGGTGCTTTCTACCTTATTTTCCAACTCCCTTTTGCTTTATATTTCTCAGTATAACTAGAGTACATCTCGAATATAGACGGTAAGTTGACTTTTCTGATCATCCGTTGATTTCTAGTTGTGTATCACTTTGCATATGGAACACAAATGCACCCTCAACCCCACAAGTCTCAGGTATAAAACACCTTCAATCTTACTTCCAGTGCCTGATACATTTCAGCAGCCCATATGAGCCTTAGAATAATTAATGCAGTGTTCTGTATGGAAAAATGATACAGTGCTACTTCTTTTATTTGAAAAAAGAAAGTGTTTCTTTGCAGTTTCTGACACAGTGCATGATCCTGTCTTCATTCTGTTTTTTTTTTTTTTTTTTTTGAGCAAAGTAGTTTCTTTTCTGCTGGACATGTTTACCATTCTGTCATTTTAACCTCCTTGGTTTGTTTCAAATGATTCAAATTATAAAAGATCATAGATAAAACACTGAGAATAAAAATTTAGATTGAAATACAAGTCATTGCCAGTGGAAATGAAAGCTCACAGTTCTGCTTTCATATCATGGGTAAGTATATTTATAACATAAGTGTATGTTAAAACTAGCATGACTGATTTGAGTTTTCTTAGATGATCTCAATCATGGAATTTTGAGAAAGTTATATATCTTTACCATTGGTTCCTACAAGCATATTTCAACATTTTATTGTTAAAGAACTTGAATGAAGTAGTCATGAAATCTTGAAAGGTAAACACAAAAAGTATTAGGTGCAGCTGAAGAATTACTCAAGTTACTCATCTTTTCCTGCACATCTTTTCAAAAGTGGTCTTGCTGTGTAGCCCAGACTGTAGAGCAGGCTGGTGTCGCCAAACTTGTAGACATCCACCTTACTTCACCTACTGAGTACAAGCACATATATAATATACATAATATATACATTATATATTCACAGCATTAACAGTTGTGGGCAATGTGTGAACATGTATGTGTCAGGAGATGGCTTTTAATGTGAAATCTACTTTGCTGCAACAGTTTGAAATGCAGTAATTCCTTAAAAATCCCCTACATTTCCACAGATGAAGGAGATCTTACTAAATTCCTCTAGTGTAGGTGAGAACAGTACAGTTGAGGTGACAAAGGGGTCATTTCTCTTTGAAAAGAAGACTTCACTGTAATACAGCATTGATTAGTAGCAAGGTCAGCACCAAATTTGTTATCTCTTCATAGTCAGTAATTATTAATGAACTATTCTGATATTCAAGCAAAATAGATGAAAACTTCTAAAGAAACAATATGTCATTTTGCCCAAACGTTGGCTTTGTATATCACTTCTGATTTTTGTCTCATAACTTTAATATTGTGAACATACACTTGTGCCCCTTAATTGAATTTGAAATTGGTAAATTTTTCTTTTGTATTTTTAAACTGTTCTGTAAAATGTTCATTCTTTTTTTTTTCTCTTTGAATCTTTAAGGGACTTTAGAATCAATCTAATTAGTAGAAATGCTTCTCTGTAATCACAGATTCATTTGCTGTAAGGCATTGATAAGATACTTAGAATATAAGCCCCAAACATGTTATAATAAAGCTATTAAATCATAATTTTAATGTCTCTGTTTACAGTGTGACTTTAAGAATGCAGCCAAGCTCCCTTTGGAGGCAGAAATGGAACTGGGGGAATAGGAGTCTTTGGAGGATTTATTAATTTCCTTTTTGATGCAGTGTCAAAACCACCCCAAGTTTCTAAGTGTCTTTTCTAAACGTAGGGCTCCATAAAAGTTAGAGCTTACCAGAGATAATTTTCTGATGTAGTCTACAAACCAATACTAGAAATACAAACATGCTATTAGAAGGAAATACATACATTCATATATATATGAAATTAAATGGGAAAATTTTAAAACCTGAACAAATGAACCTCTTCTTCACCATATAATTGAATTAATCACCATATAAAATATTTTATTCACCTTTTTGATTATTTTTTAAAATTACTTTCAAAATATTATGTTCCAGAAACATCATACCTCACTGTTAAAATAATTTCCATATTATGTTGTGAATATATGACAATTTCTAGTTGTATCTGCCTCACCAAGATATCAGAATAAACTTATGAGTTTGAAAAAGCAGATTGGAGCAGCTAATTAATGATGTTTCCAAGTTCAAAGTCTCAGATACATCTGAGACAGCACTAGAGACAGGAAAAGACAGATTTTTAAACTTGATATTGCATCTCTCTAACTGGATATCAAATTCTTGAAATGTACCCAAAAGTTATAGATTTATTTCTGAATTGAGACAAAGCACCTATGACTCATGATTTTCAGAAAAAGTCATGTTTTAGGTCCCAAAAGAGCTTGCTAAGATGAACCTGATAGATAGGCATGGTGGCGCTGTGAGAGCCTGAGACCCGAGGGCTGTGATTGATGCAGTCCTAGGTTACATATTGAGAATATGCTTCAAAACCAATCAAAACAAGCATATTTACAGTTTTCTTTAGAAAAGTAGTCATCTTCACAAAAATTTCCTGGTGACATGTCTGCAGCTGCAGCGTATAGCTTAAATAAATAAAGGAACATGAACACAAATCAACATCTAATTAAAATAATAAATAATTTTGATTCCTGTGAATAATTAATTGAACCTATTTTAAGCTTACCCATTGTTTCTTAGAAACATGATCGTGTCATAAATCCAAGCTTTGCAACTGCATGTCTAATTATCTTGTTTTTGCATTTGAGCAAATATAGTCACTTGCCACGTGTATCGGACAAGAGGACATTTCTGCATTGTCATTTCAGTTGGGACTAAGGGCCTTCCCCACCCCGACCCACATTTAATTATGAAACTTCTCATTTTTGAAGAGAGGAAAAAGATCAGACCCAGCCCATGTTAAAGACATTCTTTGGGGGTGTTTATAAAGTATAATTTCATCATGGAACCATGGCAAGCCCTATAGGGACAATGTTCCAAATGTTATCAAAGGGCAAGAAGGGCAGATGCACTGTTTGAGGGACTGGTTGGATTTAAATCAGGCTCTCATATTTTTCCTTGTTCTAACTAATACTTAGAATACACAGCACAGCATGTGCTGGTGTTTAAATTGCCCCAAAGCATTCCAACCAAGGGTTGAAAGAATGTTTTTGATTTGCCTCTGTGATACAGACATGTCTCATAGGAAGCAATATGTCTGTCACTGAACATTTTTGTCACCCGTGACAACCCTCCTTCCCATGCTCCCTTGTTTATTGCTGACTGTGCTCTTGTTTCCCTTCAAGGTCTGGCGCACCTGATGATGGGCGACCAAGGTATGGGCTCTGCTCCTTCTCCACTCTGCTTTCAGTGTGTTCTTGTTCTGTAGCCGCTTTCAAACCATCGCTGCAAAGTGTGGGCAGGTGCTTGGGAATGATGTGCTGCAAATGAAATACATAGCTTTTGTTCACCTTATTTTTTCCATGGTTCTATCTACTTTGATTTGTTGGTTTGATGTTGGTTTGCTCCTGTGACTCGTTTCCCTCCATCCCTTGCACTGTAACATCTGCAAACAAATAAGACGTAAGAACTGTGGCTGAAACCTTTGCTTTACTGATCAGTGTATGTGGGAAGAGTGTTTACAGTAAAGGAGGACCGAGAGCAGTCAGGAGCTAATGTCTGAAACACCCAGGCTAATCAGCTACATCAAGAGTCCATTCTTCATCCATGCATGGCAGTTTGGGAACTGGCAGACAGCTTTGGCTCTTGGCTTCCGGAGCACTGATTGTTAACATTCCATGCAATCGATACTTTTCTACCTATGGCCATTGAGATCCTTCTTTTATGTAATCTTTTAACATGAGCATGGGCTTCCAATCCCTTGCATGTCCCTGCCTGCAAAAACAGGCAGAATTCTCAGAATGTACGGACTGCCTTTCCATTTGTCTTCAAAACATTGTTTATGCTTTCTTGTCTTGTTTAATTTTTTGAGAGCAGTGCATTTACATATATTCATAATTCTTCCTGTTGTTTTTCTCCTCTTTATTCTCTTTGTCTGGAAATCCTTTCTTCATGGACCCATTTCATCAAATGCATAGGTAAAAGTAAAGGTACTACATTATTTTGTTTCTTAGTATCATCTGTGTGGATTACAGTGTGTCTAAGTTATGCAAATGTATGTAGACCTTTGGCATTGGTGAAAGGTACTGGGAGGTAGGTATGTGTGTTAATGAATATTTATGAACTTAAGGTAAGAAAGAATCCATCAAAATATTTCTGCTTTGCCCTCCCATCTCCATGTATTGCTTTTTAGACTATTTTTTTCATGTCAGTTGCTTACATAATTAGTATATTTAGAAATTAGCTATAGGTTGTGGTGTCAGTTACCACATTATCATTTAATGGTAGTTAAATGATGAGTGTAGTAACTATAATTATATCTCCCTCAAATATTCAACTCTGAATGAGCACACTTGCCCTGTCCATTCTGCCTGATGAAAGCATCCACGTAGCACAGCTCCAGGGTTGTACTGCTCTGGGTTCTTCCCTTATTGCCTGCTAGATGCCGTAGAAGCACAGTGATGCATGGCAGCCCTAAAAGGCACCACTGTGACAGAGACAGAGAGGCAAAGCAAGCTGGCCCTTCCTTTCTGCATACTAACATTAAGAATGTTAATAGCAGCCATATATCCCTGTGTCACTTGGTAAATCAGGCATGAGTACTCTTTGAAAAATGTGGACTGAAAACCAGAAGAAGCATGTTCAATTAGTCCATTGTGTTTAGTATTGTCATTAAGAGGAAGTAAGTGACTCATAGCTCTGGCAAATGTTTAGAATGGCCTTTATTTGTTTTCAATTGTATAATAGTTAATGTTCTCTTGTTCTTTAATTCTAAGTCATTCTTAATTCCTAATTCTTAAATGTAGGAATATGTCTTTTCCTTGAATTCTATGACACTTTCTTATGTGCTAAAAGTTAACATCGTGACTAGGATGAGAGCTTACAACTCTACCCTCTTGCATTTGTATCATCTAGCATGGAACCTTTTCTGCTTCAAAAAAGCATCTGAACATGAGCCAAACACTAAGTAAGAAATGACATCGAAATTTAAAGTTGTAAAATAGAGCTTTAGAAACAAATGTTTGGATTCTGCAAGTCAATAGTACACCTGTCTCAGCTTTGCCCATTGGCCATTTTCAATAGTACAACTTCATTTTGTTTTGAGTCTTAGTTACTATGCCAATGACAATGTCATCAGCTCTCTCAAAGAGTTTGTGAGTCATTTGGGGGCATTTCCTAAAGCCTTTGCCTCAGGCTGACTTCCCATTGACAGCTAACTGTAGTGTGTCCCTAATGTTTTACATATTGTTCTGTATGTGGACACAGGGTTTAGATCATGCGTAAGAAATTGTCTTTTACTTTCCTGCTAGTAAAATACACTTGTATATGTGTATACATATATTTATATGAATGTATAAACATAGATTTTGAGTATATACCTTCATCTATTACACTCTGAAAAAGTATCGCTTTTAAAAGTAACTCGAAATACTTTTCTAATTATATAACAAAACATATGGAATAGTTCATATTTATATCCAGCAGGTATATATTGGGTGTAATTAATGTTGAAAGTCAATTTAGTTTTACTATGTCAGTCTCAAATGTTTCTGTTGGTATATATAACATTTTTTCATTTTCATCACTTTTTATCACATTTTGTTTCCCAATGCAAAGCTACAGAGGAAAAGATTTGATTTGTCTATTTCAATCTTTTTTAAAGGATCACTGGTATCAGTGTGTATTTGATGTTAAATGGGGGGGGCAGGTATTTTGAACATCAGGGTTGCCATCACATAATTGTTTATTTTAGATATATAAAGATGAAAAATATACTTTGTAAGTCTTTCACTGTGAATTGGTTTACCAAATCTACATCCTAGAGAAGAGAGTACCACTGTGATTATGTCATGGCGTCACACTCAGCCTGTCAACATACCATGTGAATAAGTTAGTGCACAGGGCAGAACTTAATAAGACAGCAGCAAATATGTAGAAATTTAGCAAAGGTAAGAGTAGCATGAATCTAGGTCAATGGATTTCTGCCTTGTGCCACTCCATTGGAAGACTCTAACATATTGTCTAGAAACTTCACTTTGTAGCTTTCTGAATCAGCTTCAATGCTAGTTGTGTATTAAAAAAGATGCTAAGTCTGGTCTGACCCATGAAAAACAACTGGTTCACACTGTAAACTCTTGTTTCTTAAATCCTTACATTACCATCTAATTATGAAGCATCTTCTTCACTTTTCTCTGGCAGAGTGGATTAAGAGAGCCTTTAAAATGAACCTCTGGAATCATATATTTTTGTGTCTGTATCCAGACGCAAAACTGAAATCAAGACTGTTAGTCATCATTAATGTTTTGATTTCTTTTGTGTGAATTTTTTTTATTACATTCCAAGGACCCAGTTAGGGATGAATGCGTTTCATTTAAAGAAAGCAAGTAAAGACACAAGTGAACAGGAGAGAAGTTTGGATAAACCTCTTCATCCTCCTCCTGATTTCTTCCTCCAGAAGGTAGCGCTGGAGTCTTTTTCTGATGGACCCTTCCCATGCAGTTGTGGACCCTGACCTCTTCCAGCTCATTCAGGGTTTGGAATCTGCAAAATATCTCATCATCTGGGTAGGACAAAAATGGCTAAGACAGATGGATACATGGTAGGGGCTCAGGTTGTGTGGTGGGAGATGAATGGAACAAATGCTTTCTCCTCATGGTCCATCATACTTAGGCTTTTCAGCTGGTTACTCTGTTCAAACTTTGCTGTCAATTATTTAAATTTGTTTTATGATTTCTAAATGGAAATATGTCATTTTTAATTAAATGCAATTAAGAATAAACTCCATGTTAATGAATTATAGCTTTCTTTTAAAGAGCTCATGCAATGCCCAGAGCAAGTCTAAGTGCTGCTGGCTGTGTGTGACTCCAAATAGCCTTTAGGGTACTGCTTGATATTGATTTTACATTTTTTTTCACTTGAAAATTGTTAATGGCATTATTTTTAGGATCACTGATAATGATAATTTATTTTATTTTTAGTTAGAATCTAAATTGAGCAACTTCCAGTTTAGTGTTTTCCATGTTTTCCTCTCTCTCCCTCCCTCTCTCTCTCTCTCTCTCTCTCTCTCTCTCTCTCTCTCTCTCTCCTCACGCATATGTGTGTACCTGTATGCATGAGTGCACATGTGTGTGCATAAAATGTGTGTCTTTGTCTATGTAACTGCCCAGATCATTCCAACAACTATTTGTTTTTTAACTTACTTAATTAGATTTTGCTATAATAGTTTTCTGAAAGATTGAATGACTCTTAAATCAAGACAAATAACAATAAGTTACCTATGCAAATCCAGCCATAATTGCTGGTCACTAGCTGTGGATCAGAGGTTAATTATATCAGTTATGTATTGATGCTTTGAAGAAAGGTTTGTATTTTCCTTCCCAGCATGTAACTCTAATTCTGCATTTATATGTTTTGTTCTATTTTATGTCATCATTTCCTAGTAGAATGGAAGCTCCATAAGGGCAGGCAGTTCATGTATCTTGTCAACCATTATATTTCCGGGACATTGTTTCTTATTGTAACTTGAATTTGCCACTTTCGTGACAACAGTGTATACAGTGTGCCACCTTGGACTAGAAGGAGAATGGGTCAACGTAGACAAGAGAAGGGGATAAAAGGATGAGAACATTTTTTAGATATCCAGAAGAAACTAGCAAAAGATTATACAGAATGTATTTGTTTCTATCTCTAAACTTCCTTTTTGTCTTTTAAATTTTAACATCCCAAAGCTGCTATTTGTCTGCCCAGCAATACTCATTCTGACATCATATCTGTTTGCCTTAGCATTGGATCCAACCCAGCAGTAGATCTCTAAGGAAAACTAAAGTCAAGGTATTATTGTATTTAATTCTCATAGTCTTCACACTTAGAAGAAGGATTATAGCCAACTGTTGGTTTCTGGGAAAAGGAAATTCATTTTCTCCAGGGATGAGTCCCCTGATGGGTTTTCACATTTTTAATGTCATGTACTGCCACAAGGAAAAATCACCAAATTTTATTTTAAAACTTACTATATTAATGAGATAGCAGGTATATGACTTCCATGAAATACAGATCTATAGTGTCATATGATGTCATGATTTCATCCATTTTTTTTCTAATTTCCTTAAATTGGAAATATTAAGCTATTAGAAAAGTCCAGAATGAAGTCTTATATTATGATATAAGTATATTTGGTAACTTATATAAATATAAATCCTACACCATGTGTGTGAAATACTTCCTCACTTGAAGCTATCAAATGAATATTTATTATTTGATTATTCATGATCTCAGATGTTATAGAAAGCCGATGTTTTGTAATTCAAACTCTGAGATGTGTGTAGACGTATTTTAAAAATGCATTACCTCTTTGGTATTACTGATATTTAGGAGTCAAATCAGAATCAATCCTAAGAAAAACCAAAACATTTTTTTCTCAAAATGAATACCTGGATTCTTTAACAATTAATTGATTACAGCACTCAATATTGTAGTATTTTATAATTGTTATGATATGTTATTCTGTTAAACTCACTCTCAAATAAATTTGATACTATTAGTATGTAGTATTAGTATTAAACTTCTTTGCTGTTTTTTTTTTTGTTTTCTTTCATTTTCGTATTAGTTCAGTCAGACCACTGCAACAAAATGCCATGGATTTGGTTAGCTTCTAAACAAAATTCCATTTGTCACAGAAGGCTAAGGTCACGGTGTGAGTGCATTTGTTGTGTGGTGAGGGCCAGCCTACTAGCTGTATAACACCTTCCTGTGTCCCTAAGTGCTGAAAGGTGGCAATGGGCTCTCTGGAATCTTGTATTAGACAATAATCACATTCTTAGAGGATCCTCTGTAACACAGTAACTTTCCTAAATCCTTGCTGCTACCTACATCACCAATTTCAAGTGACTTCTGGGGAGATGCTGATATTCAAACCTAATGTTCTCCATGGTTTTTTGCTGCTGTCTTCAATTCTTCTTTAGCTGCAGAGCAAGTTTGTGCAGTGCTTAGCATCAGTTTACCAGCCTCCTGATGTGTATATGCTTCTAGAACTTCTCAATGTACTTCATGGTATTTTCCAATTTCCAATTAAATTATGAAAAGAATCATACTTGTTTTGTATGCATCCTTAAATCATATTTTTCTCCTTTAGCTCCCTAATAATACATTATCTCCATTGCTCAAAAGAGTATGTGAACTGTGATATACTCTAATGAAACCTTGGGGATTTTAAATATGTGTAAGCTAAGATGTAGTTTGTCTTTAGCTGCTGGTCATTGTGACCTGTGTCATTACAATTCAGATCTTTCTTACATCCACAGAACTGGGAAACAGCAGAACTTTAAACATCCACTCGGTCCAGATGGCCAGCAGAGGAGATCTCTGACTGCTCAATGTTGTCTTTCACTTTATCTTTACTTTAATGTCCATCTGTTCAGTGTGCAATTAACACTAGTCACTTTAAGAACATGTGCTTGTTTGATATTTCTATGACTTAATTTACATCTCTTTATATTTATAACTAGTAAAGTCTCAACTGTTTTCTACCTCTGTACTATTGGGTTGGTAAAGAGAAATGCCCCATGTCTTCATAAATTCTCTTCATAGCCATGTATTTAAAATACTGATTATCTAAATACGAATTTTATTAGATTTACAGAAGATTAACTTCTCTTCATGGAACACAGAAGAAACTTTCCATGTTATGTGTGTAAAAATAAAGTTGTGCAACTAGAAACTTTATGCATGCCTGAAAAATGCTGCAAACCACATTTAATTTGTTCTTGTTATTGTTTTGTTTTTCCAGACAGGGTTCCTCTGTGTAGTAGAACTGGCTTTCCTAGAACTCACTCTGTAGACCAGGCTAGCCTTGAACTCACAGAAATCTGCGTGCCTCTGCATCCCCAGTGCTGGGATTAAAGTCATGTAACACCACCACCTGGTTCACATTTAAATTTTAATGTATATTTCTTTTCTAAAATGATTATATTATTCATTGAATTGAAAATCAGTTTTGTTCATATAAATATTTTTAATTGGCTCTTATGATTGAGGGAAGTGCTTTCTAAACAGTATAGCAGATAGATCAGTAGATTTTAATATAACTTTATAAACTATATAATTTTATATAGAACCTATATAATTTCTCATACTAATTAATTTATATAAACATTTTTGAATCTCATTGAATCTGTGGGCAGAAAACATTAGAAATCAACTTAAAATGTAATAGTTTTACTACAGTGTCATAGGAGAGCTTGCTTACTGTGAATGGCAAACTGTGAAGACTAAATAGAAATAGTTGATACAAAATAATGAGCTTTATGCATACTTCAAAGATTTTCTTCCAGTTATTTGCTAATAATTATGAAACTGGTCTTTGCATGATTTTTGCAAGATAAACTTAGAAGAAACCTGTTGCAAAACATTGTCCAGAATCCATGACATCTCATTTTCAAGTTTTCCATCTAAGGGAGTAAAAACCCAACATGGTTACCTGGAAGCAGTATAATGTGGTGGGTAAGAGTCATGAAGTTCCCAGACCTGAATGCAGTCCCTGATCTTGAATAAGCTATTTAACCTTTGACTCAGGCCTAAAACCCATCATTCAGGAGACTGATACAGGAGGATTGCCATGTGTTCCTGGTCAGCTATACTATAAATCCTTGTCTCAAATAAATAAGTCCAATAACTAAAAAAAGAACAAACAATCCACAAAATTTTAAGCTCATGTATTCAAACTTTTCAAATCTGAAATAACCCATGCCTGAAGGTGATGAGAGGCTGCAAATGTGCTTACAAGATTTTTTATGGCAATAATAGAAAAAGTTATCTGATCCATTTGAATTCATTGGTTTTTGAAAATGAATGACCCACAATCTGCCCAAAACTTTTCAAACATTGTACACTTGTTTTACTATCTTCGTAACATCATACCAATGACTTATTACTATTTATGATTCTGAGATTATTTTAGGTTATAACAAACTGGATTTGATCATCCTAATGGTCTGTACTGCAGAGAGCACACATACTCTAGAAGGTTAGAAGCTTGTACCCCTCTGATTCTCAGTGCTTGCTTAATAATGGGCTGGCAGATTGGAAAGACAGTTTCTAAAATTCCATTTAAAATTTTATTTGTAAATGGTTTTTGGCGTCTCATAGGAGGCTAGTTTTCAATAGTCTCCCTTCCTCCCTGCCTCCCTCCTTCCTTCCTTCCCTCACTCCCTCCTTCCATTTCTGCCTTCTTCTTTCTTTCTCCTTCCCACCCCTTCTTCCCTTTTCCTGTCTTCCTTTCTTCCCTTTCCTTTCTATCTGCTCCAAGACAAATATTCCTAAGAGCCAAAAATTCGATAAAAGCAGAGGCCTTCTCATAGGCCTAGTGGGATGCAAGGAACTCAAGGGACCTTTGATCTTCCTGTTCCCTGTTTTATTTAGAAAGACTTTGGGAATTTAGTGGGGACTTGAAAGCCTTTCCTATAACAGTGATGTCAAAGATTTACTTTGAAATTCTCTTGCTAATTTGTTTTAAATGTATTGCTCTAAGCCTGCAAGGCTTCCTTGTACATCTCCAGGACTACATAGATAACAGAAGGGGCTTGTGGAAGGATACAGTTTCTAAAAACCTTGCTTCTTTGTGGTCTTTTAAGCTAATGTTTTTTGATAATTTATGGCAGGGGGAGAGTTTGAAGAATGAAGTTAATCACTTACTTTGTTTTCAAGTAGTTTAGGCTGTCCTTTCCCACGCAAAGAAATAATATTCTTTAATCTCAGGTTAGCTACCTACACCTCAAGACGTTCAGCCTTACCAAGCCTAGAGATGAATAGTTGTCCATGTTAATCCGGATGATTGATAAGGAGTCCAGACCCGCAGCTATTAAACTTCAGATATAGAACCAGAACCGATGAACAATTAATAGTCAGACTAAAAACATGAACAGAGCTACCGAGCTTGAGACCGTTATTTAAAGTAAATATTGTTCTTTTGTCCTCTTTGGAAAGAAGGAGAGGGAGCTGGAGAAAGAAGAAGAGTAATGGGCAGAGAAGGGAAGGACGAAGAAGAGTGAGAGAAGCAGGGAGAGGTGGGGGAGGGGCAGAGGGCTTTTCTTTAGTGCAGACCGCACACTGTTATGCAGACTATAACGACCCTGCTCTGCAGAATGGAGGCTTTATTCACCTTAAGAGATAGAACCACACCGAGACTACTGCTTTCCAGGATAAGGCTCTTCACCTTCAGTTTTTCCTTTCTTACAGAAAAGGCCTCTTACACATACCAAACAAAATCCTCCTTTTTCTATTGGTTTGTTTACATTTGAAGTGCTGTATATCTTAGACCACAGGACAGCCCATGCAGAGTTGACACAGCTGAAGTTCTGGGAGCCATCTTTATCTACTTTCAGCCAAGTGAGATTTAGGATGCTCCTAGAGCTGTGAATCAAGACTGTTTTCTTTTCCATCTTACAATCATTTTGTTATATGACTCAGATATAGTCCATGAAATTATACCACAAGGCCATGAATTAGATCATTCAGAAAACTAAAACAGTTTCTTGTTACTTCCTATTTAAAAGCCATATTTTATTTAATATTTCTTGAGAGAGTTACATGGTCAGTTGACCCAGTTTCCCATTTGATTTTCTGTAGTAGGCATTTTAAAGACTGTATACATTTGGAGAAAATTTAATTATCCACTTAAGGAAACCACCACATTTAGAATGGGCTAGCATGCTGCTAGAGGGATGGAAATCCCTAAATTGGTCAATTGTGATTCCCCTTGACTTTTCTAACATTCCTAGTAGAAAATTCTGCCAGAAATCTACAAGTGTTAGTGAGCAGCTAAGGATGTTGATGCTGTGCTGACCTAAAATAATTTTGGTGTCCTATTATGACTGTCTTTCAAGTGATTGTTCATGTAATAAAAGAATATATACCTGACCCACAGTCAAAGGCACCTGCATTTCCAATTGCTTTCCCAGCAGCATTCTGTGCCTAGAGACATTTTCTCCCATGGAATATTTAGTTCAATAGAGGGATAGAGAAGCCAATAAGTGGTCAACAAAGAATTCCCAGTTTCTCGAGCTGATGGATGTGAGTACTATTCCTTTTGATTTTTGTCCTGTCATTAGGTCTAGGAGGAATGTCAGTGACCTTTTAGGCTAAGCCTGATTGTCCTTTTTCCTCAACTAATTGAAATATGACATGCTTTAGCCAAAAGAAATAACCTGTCCCGAGGACCACTCTTTAAGCAAAGCACTCAAGTATTTCTGTTCACCGTTAGGACATATGAACAGTTGTTCACACATCACTACAACCATGACACCATCTCTTTTGTTCTGCCTCAGTAGACCTTAGAAAGACTGTCCAACATTCATAAGCACATAGTCAGCTGAGTGAGGCATATTTTTAAACACAAAAATTTTCAAGAAATCTAAGAGAGAGTTTTATTCAACAGGTTCATGGCAGTTTGAAATTTTGTACTTAAAACAAAATAAACAAAATACCAGCCTTCCTTCGAAGAAGATACAAAGCACAGATTAACCACTATCAAGTCTACTAAATGGAATTTGCATTTCATATGCTAGATATTTAAACTTCATACTGACAAGGTCTTGTTAGTTGTTTTTGGTACAGTAACATATTTACTTTAGGTCACTTCATACTGCTTCTAAGTTGAGTTTTCTCACTGCTGAAAAGAATAATCATTTACTTTAAGAGAACTTCTCTTACTGAGAAAGATGTGGTTAGTCAATTGTGCTTGAAACAAAATAGTTGTTTCTCCTCTAGTTAAGAGGTCATTCATCTTTATAAACCCTTGCTGTAGTGGTCATTAAATTATTCATGATGTGTGATTCAGACTATATTTTAAGAAAACATAATAAATGGAATACATCGCAACTTTTGAACTTTTAAAATGATGCCTGCTCATAGATTCCCATAATACTCTGATGATCAGTTTCACCACTAAAATGTGATAAAGAGATCTGACAGAAAAGGGCTGAATAAGAAATACTGAGCCAACATAAAATATGTCATAAATACAACAGGTATAGTGACTTTTTCCTCTAGATTACATTGAAAGAGTCACCAAACAGAAATATACCATTTGAACAAAGACCATGCTTTAGGAAGCAGACATTTGATCTCAGGAGTTTATTAAAGCAGGAAAGAGACTAGTCTTAGAGACATTAAACATATATATGTATACTGAAAAATCTCAAAAGGAAGTAGTCAACAGAAACATGTCTACAAGAAAAAACAGGATGAGGAATGCCAAAATGACAATGGCAAGCTCAGCTCCTCTCTAGGCAGGAGGAGAGGATCTTGTAGATACAATGACAATAAGACATTATGTATTTCTACAGGCAGAATAGATGTAGTAATGATAGCAGCCAGAGAGGGCTACTTCAGGATCTAGAAAGCTCTGTCTAGGGATGCATATTTCATGTCATTTGAGGGGACACTGGAAATTATATCCTCATCAAAGATAAATCTCTCAGTAGCCTAGTCCTGCTGCAAAAAAATTAACATGAAATATCTGAAAGTGGCACATAATTCTAACTAATGCATCTGTCCTCAGTGATCTAGTGATATGGGACACTGGACAAGTGCATTTTAATGTGAGAGAAACACATTATGTGACATTGCACAGCCCTTTGGTTAGCCTTAGTGAGGTCTCTGCAGAGGTGGAAGCCATTAGCTCAGTCATAGTTGGTGCATGAATCACAGAGGAAGTGGAACTTGATAGAAAGAATCTAAATGGGGGTGGAGGGACAAGGTGAAGGATTGCCTATGCCAGTAGCAAACATTTGCCCACTGAATATACTGTCAGTGCTGGATCAAATTAGTCAGAATGGGCTTTAACATTGGGCCCTAATATTTACTTCTGTTATAACATTATCTAGCAGAATGGCATTGATTTTCATTTTCTATAAAACAGTGAGATCTTTAAAGACATGATTTTTTATTATTGTTGTTTTGTATTGAGGCAGGTGTGATCCATGGAAGATAATAAATCTCAATAAAAATCATGTACTATGTTGCATCTTAGCCAAAATCCAAGAAATAATTGACGCAAAGCCTGTATTCAATGATCATACAGATTGCAGTAGAGTCTGGCTGCAATTAGACCCCAAACTCCATATTATCAGCTATGTGGCTTTAGTCAAGTTATTTGGCCATTTAAAACCCCATTATCCGTATTTGTAAATTTCAGGCAAAACTACTTGTTTTATTGTAGGTATGAAACTTAAAAAGACAAAGCAAGTATTTCTGGAGAATGGTGAGTGTTCACCTGAAGAACATATGGAGAATTAGATGTCTATTGGAGATTAAAAGAAAATAAAGTCATTTTTCAAGGAAAATCAAAAATATTTTGAACCACATAAAGGAAAGATAAATGCAAACAACATCTTATCCTGAGTATGCATACTTTTAAAGCTCAGTGAGTCTTAAATGTTGAGAAATGAAGTGAGATGAAAGGGACTGTAAGAAGTAATATGACACACACACACACACACACACACACACACACACGCACACACACGCACACACACACGCACACACACACACACACACACACACACACACACACTCACACTCACTCTCACACACTCTCACTTCATGCATAGACCTAAGTTTTTAAGATAGATTCTCATGCAGTTCAGGCTAGCTCTCTACTTTCTATATGACTGATGATGACTTTGACTTTGAACTTCTGGTCCTTCTGCTCTACCTCCTAAGTGCTGGGATTACAGGCATATGGCACCACTCTTGTATGCTAGGCTAGACTCTTAACAACAGCTATATCCCCAGAACAGTGAAGATTTTTGTTAAAACTTTTATTTTACTGTTAACTAAGTGAGAAAGACACATATAAACAAAGCCCTTACAATGTACCTAACATAAGCATGTGAATGATGATTAACAAATGGTCCTAACATCCTTTGTGAGTCAAAATAACTAAGGCAACATATTTTCCTTTAACAACATCAAAACAAAACAAAACAAAACATTGATTAAGGTATTAAATAGGACTAACTAACAATGAACTACTTTAAATACAGTCAGAGAAGACCTTTGCTCTAATTGCTTCACAAGAAAATGCTCAGGTTGCTTTTGGTTTGTTTTGTTTAATTGCTTTGCTTCATTAAAAAAGAATATACACTGGAAAAAAATCATAATTCCCTCCCATCTTTGAATTCCTTTCCAGGTTTTATTTTGGAGAGTTAAAAAAAATTCCTGGGAGTTAAAACATAGCAAATAGAGCTGAGTCAGGGGCTTAGAGCAGGGAAGTATGTGAGCTTATGTTTTAGGCAATGGTAATTGTGAAATCCAGTGTGATCACAAAAGCATAAAAAGTCGTGTGAGTGGAAATGGAATAAATTGACAAATAATAGTGCCATGACTTTGGGCAAAACTGTCCAAGCCTCCAAGGCAAGTGACCAGTGAGCCAAGCTTCCTTATTCTGGATCAGTGTTGAACTCAACTTCATTTGGGAGCCCAGAGGCAGAACAGAGTTGACACCTCTGAAAACAATAACTGGAAATAAATATTGTAACACTTTGAAAGTTGTTAATTTTAACAAAAATCCACCTGTTTAAGTTATCACCAGTTAGCCATGTTGTTACTGTTATATACTAAAATATTTAATGATCTTCTCCAAAGAGATATGTTCTGTATTTCTTCGATTTTTGATAGAGTTGAGCAAGTATGCATAGGCTTAAGAATATGAAATGCCTTCTGTAAGCGTGTTTCCTCTCTCACATGCAAACCCCGACTTTTCTTTTTCAGTTTATGGTTTCTGTCTCTAAAGCCATTCTTCCCAGAGTTGAAACCTTTCCAGATCTCTCTGGGCCATTTCCTTCCTCTGTACTGAACATATTACACTCACCAGGCTACTCTTCAAGTTCAAAAGTAGTCACTGGCCTTGCTTTCTGAGCAGGGCACAGCAGGATGAAGAAGTGTGAAGTGTGAATCTGGAAATGCTGCTGCCATTAATGATGTCCAAGGTGTGTGTGTGTGTGTGTGTGTGTGTGTGTGTGTGTGTGTGTGTGTGTAGTTAATTAATATCATTTTCTTGACGCCTGTCAAATTTGTTTTTGTTTTTGGAGACAAGGTTTCTCTGTGTAGCTTTGCGCCTTTCCTGGAACTCACTCTGTAGACCAGGCTGGCCTTGAACTCACAGAGATCTGCCTGGCTCTGCCTACCAAGTGCTGGGATTAAAGGCATGTACCATCACCGCCAGGCTTAAATTTTTAAAAGAGAGAGGCTTCTTATTCTCTGCCTAGGAGTCTATAATGGGGGCTTTCTGGGAAGCTTAAAGTATTTCTGTTCAACTCTTATCTCACTTGTTAAAACCAATTATTTTACCAAATGCTGTATCCAAGGTATGGATCAATAATAAATAACAAATAATGCAGCCTTCTTGTCATAGAGCATAGTAGATAAAGTCATTTTTACAAACATTCTTCTCAACACTTAGAGATAATAAAGGAAGATTTTACAAGAGCAACATTCCACCTTAACTGAACTACTAACATCATGGCTTTCAACTCACTAACCTTATTAAGAAATTATACTTTGTCCTCTACTGATACTGTAGCAAATTGCCACAACTTTATCAGCATAATTAGGATAAATTTATTACATTACTGTCGTGTATGTCACAGTAAGTGTGGTATAGATCTAGCTCATTGAAAAGTACAGGAATTTGGGAATTTGAATCCTTTCTTTTCCAGTTTTGAAGCTCATTTACACCTCTTGGCTTGACCCTTTTCTCTTTATCAAGGTAGAAAACTTGCATTTCTCTGAACATTTGTTTCATAGTCATATTTTCTTTTGACTTTCTTCTTGTATGTCTTTATTTATTTAGTTAGTTAGTTTTGTTTTGTTTTGTTTGAGACAAGATAACAGTGCTAGCTGTCCTGGAACTTACTCTGTAGCCCAGGTTGGCCTCAAACTCACAGAGATCCACCTGCCTCTGCCTTCCAAGTGAGTTCTGGGATTAAAGGTGTATGCTACCACTGCCTGGCTCATACATCTTTATTTAAAAAGAATTTGTAATTATTTTGTACTATGGAAGTCTATGCTGCTCTCCGTCTTCACATATTCCTTGTTTAGCAAGCTTAATTGCATCTCTAAATTCAGTTAATGTATCTATGTAATCTAACATATTCTTATGTTCTAGAGATTAGGATTTGGACATTTTTTCAGTGCTATTCATTTGGCCTCCCAAGATAGAGAAGAGTTTGCTCTAAAAATAGAAGCTAGTAGTTTGCAAGAAGTAAGTCTACTACAGCTAAAAAACTGATAAAATTTGGGAGTGTAAAAAGTTCTGAGAAACAAATTTTCACCTGCCTTTTAAAATAAAGATTTAGCCATGTGATGATGGTGGTGCACAACTTTAATCTCAGCACCCAGGAGGCAGAGGCAGGCGGATCTCTGTGAGTTCAAGGCCAGCCTGGACCTCAGAGTGAATTCCAAGAAAGGTGCCAAAGCTACACAGAGAAAACCTGTCTCAAAAACAAAAACAAAAATAAATAAATAAAATAAAAATAAAGATTATGCTGACAAGACGACAAATTTCAGGAATATGTAACTGAGAGAAGAAATGAGGCAACCGTGATTTAGTCATGGCAATACCTGGAACTTGCATTTGCTTGTGAGACTCGGAGCTGGAGAAAGGAAGATGCACTGGGGGATGACAGGTGTTTATTCATTTGTTGTTGGCTGTGCAGAGCTGAAGGCAAGATTGGAAGTTAAAAATCAGCTGGGTGGTGGAGCAGCACCTTTAACCCCAGCATTTGAAGGCAGAGGCAAGCAAATCTCTCTGAGACAAGCAAGCCAAGCCTGTCTTTAAAGTGAGCTCTAGGACAGCCAGAGCCATTACACACAAAAAACTTGTTTTGAAAAACCAAAAGAAAAAAAAAAGAGTTGCAACTTACTGCCAGGTTCCTATCATAAGCCTGTAGTCCAGTGATGATACCATTTAAGAGCATGTATAGGCATAGCATTAGGATATGGAGGCAGGGAGACTGGTTGCCATTAGCAATCAAACAATTTTGAATCCCAATTTCATCATAAACATAAAACGATATACAGTCACTTGATATAAAAACATGTGATAGGGAATAAAGTTGGGCAATGTCCCAATATCCAAGTTAGAATATATTCATAATATTTTATATATAATATATCAGAATATATTTATAATACCTTGGTGCAAGATTTCCTTCTGTACTATTCTCTACCTGTTCCAAATGTGTGAAACATTCAGTAAATTGTCTAAATAATGAAGCTGTACTTGGGAAATTATTTAATAAACATATTCTCTCAGTCTTTTACTTCCATATGATTAGTGAGTGTTATCTATTTATGAGGTTCTGTTGAGAGTTCTTTATATAAAATAAATATAGTTTATAAATATGTAAAATAGAGCAAGAGAGAAATTCTTACTGCAAATAAGGAAGTTTCTGTAAGTAGTAGTAATTGAGTACAAAGAGATGTGAAGATAGACTGGTAGAGGGAGTCCCCAGAGGAAAGGAGAGCTTGATGACAATCCTGAAATACATTGCAGAGCATGATTATGTGAAGGCATGGCTACAGCATGGTAGTGGCTAGAATGGAGTTTGGAACAGGCAACTGACAACAATATAATCCATAGCTGTAGATAATTTTTAACTATTTTTTTGGGGGTGCCACACAGAACCCTCCCTATCCTTACAGTCTTTGTTACCATTAGAGCCCTAAGCAAGTTCATGAATCATATACTTACAGTTCTTGGAAGATTTCTGTGTACCTGAATTTAAGGTCTGGAATTTGAAATTTATTTTGGAATCGATGCATAGTTGTTACTGTGCTCTTTGTGACTATGTCTGAGGGAGCCAGGGCAGTGCCATTACCCAGCCCTGCTTAATGTCAGTTGCCATTTGCAGTGTCGAAGGAAGAGGGATGGGTAGTGAGAGGGGAAGAAAATGAATGAGTTGTGGAACAAATGGGGTTAGAGGTGATTGGTGGGGTCTGAATTGAGGTGGTAATGTTAGGAAGGATGGTTCAGATGTGAAAATCAGAGTCAAAGTGGCCTGGGTTCTATTTTTTGGTGATCCATACAGAGCAAGGCCCACAGTAGATGCTCAATCAATAAACCGACGAGGACTTTGAGAGTTGAACTGGGTATGGCAGTTTAAAGGACAGAAAAAAAGGTCACTTTTAGAGCCTCAGGAATGATGTCTACAGTGGTCACACTCCCGAAATATCATGCAGGAGAAGAGCTTCCGTCTCAGAAGGTACTCAGTTTGGCATGGAGAGGCAGGATGAGAATTATAGTCCTGAAGAGAACATGAAAACATTAAACTGTGTTTCAACCGGTGAAATTTAGCAAAATATGTAGTACTGATAAATATGGTAACCCCTTGCCAAACAAATGTCAAGTTACTTTGTGCATGCCAAATACTTTACAGAGGAAGAACTCAGAAGTGGGGAAGTGTTTTGCCCAAGGTGAAGCAACAAGTGATGCACATGTGATTTAGAAGAGAAAGGACGCCCTGACCCCATCTGGTGCTACTGTGTGGCCTCCTCTCCATTTCCACCCCTGTGCTCCGGCACTCACGACTGCCTGCTCAAGGGAACCATTTCAGCCTCTTCTCTGTTCCCAGATCAGAGTATGCACATTAGGACTGCACAGCACTGAGAATTTCAAGAGTGCTCTTTCTGAAACATAAGACACAGTACAAAGAGACTGGGCCTGCCGAGAACACCTAGCTGAAAGCCACTGGGTTTATTTTTTTCAATTTTATGAGTTTTAGCTGAGCCATTCTGACTTGTCTCTTTTTGTCAGTGGAATTGTTATGAAACAAGCTGTATTCTTCCATTCCAAATAACACAGATGACATAAAGCTAATGGATTTTAAGTGGTGCTTTGTGGAGCCGAGGCTTTGGGGTAGACATGCCAGGACCACTGTGAAGAAAGCCCTGCTATAGTTACATCAAGATCCCATAGCCATTAATCTGTTTTAATATCGGATTTCCTCCCATTTTATATATACAAAAGGGCTCTTATTTCCAGAATATTTGAAAACCCCAGTTAGTGGTTATTAATCTGAGGTCTACAGCCAGCACTTCAGATTTTACCCTTTAAATTGTTGAATTCCATTAAAGCATTCTCAGATCTCATTGTTTCAGAGGAATAAATCACACAAGTTCAATTTTACCATGAAAGTACCTTGGGGCCCCTGAGCCTGTGGTGAACAGCATCTCAGGCCTCTGCCAGCTCAGTTGCTTTTGCCAAAGGGTACACTGAGAGGAGTGGACTTTATGCTTTCACTAGTGAACACCAGGCCTGCCACAGAGCAAGAGATGCAGCCAGGTTTGAGACATTTATTCTGCAAGCAATATAAATATGTTCATGTATTTTCCCCTCCATTTGCATTATTGTCTGTTCTTAATTTGAAAGTCAAGTTTTAATACAAAGTGATAATTCAAAAGGCCCAGAGGGCTTGTTAGGAAGTGCTTTGATTTGGTGGTAAGTTAAAGTCAGCCTTTCTCTTAAAAACGACATTTTTCATATTCCTAGTGGAAACAGATATTATTAAAAATTAGTTTTTGCGCCACATTAATGTCTTCCTATAATAAACCAGAACAAGTTCAGTATTTAGGTTGAAGAGTCAATCATGTTAGTGCACTAGGATGAAATGGTCAAAATATAGGTTATAATGGTCTGGGTGTCAACTACCCAGTGAGCAGAGAAAGTTTTTTTTTTTAAGTTATTCTTTTTTTTATTATTATTATTATTATTATTATTATTATTATTATTTTTATGTGTTTTAATTTTACACATCAGCCATGGGTTCCCCTGTCCCCCCCCCTCCTGCACCCACCCCCTCCATTCCCATGTCCTCCAGGACCAAGACTCCCCTGGGGATTCATTTAAACATGGTGGATTCAGAAAGTTTTTTTTTTTTAATAGTCCTCTAAGCTAATCAGAGTAACTTCTTATAAGCTTAGTTTATATGCTTTCTAAGTTTTCTGAAAGAAAGCAGCTTTATCTGTCTTATTTATATTGTTCCTGTATTATGTAAATACTAGGTAGGAAAAGTGTTTAGTATTTTCAAGTGTAGAGATACTGTTGTGATTTTAGCACACTGACTCTTGATTTGTATCTCCGACTCTACTCACACTTCTAGTAATTCCAAACAAGGCAAGGTTGTATAATAAAACATTACATTTCTGGGCAAGTATATTTTGTTGCCGTTGTTCCTCTTTTGTTTGTTTGTTTGTTTGTTTTTAAACAGTGTCTCACTGTGTAGCTCAAGCTGTCCTGGAGCTTGATATGTGTTCTTGATTGACTTTGAACTCATGTTCCAGCATTCCGACTGACACGATTACAGGCTGGTGCCACCATGTCCAGCTAGTTTTCAACTGAAAAGCTCTTCCATATGATTTCATAGCAATTCTCTGAGAAAATGGATATGGTACTTGACTCCAAGGTCACCCAGACAGTAAGGCCTCCAGGTGCCATGTGAGTAAACAGCAAGTTTGGAACTGCTAGTGCCCATGGGGGCCTAGCCAAGACTGCATGTGAGATTTCCACCATCAATGGAATGAACCCACAAGGTATACTATGTCTTATAACTGAAGATACACTTCCTAAAACACAGTGCTAGTCCAGAGATTTAACCAGACAGCAACATTAATTGATGCTGAATTTTCAGATGACTCTTTTCCAAGATGAGTTAACATCATTCTAGGCTGCAGTTGAAGATCCTTCTTTTCATAGTGGAGCTTTGTGTATAGATCTAGCTCATTAATATTTATGCCCCTTTTTGTTGTTCTTGTTCTTTTGTTCCTGAGAAAACTTATTTTTATTCTTATTGTGTTCTTAACTCCAAATGTGATTCTGCATTTTAAAAAAATCTCTGACTGTTTTCACTTTAGTGTCTCTCATAAGCAAATGAGTGGATGTTTCATATCATGATGATTGCTGAGAGTAAACTTATTTCATTGTCCTTGACAATCTTTTAGGACAATTTCTGGTTCTTTGTAAGCACATTGATAGTGTCCAAAAACTTATTGGATGCTAACAACATTGCCATTCTGATAGTCAGCTGAAGTAAGGCCTTATATAGGGGGTAAAGCATGCACTCTTATCTCTGCTTCCAAAAGCTAATGGCTCCAGTTTCCTGTTGGAGGAGCACATGGGTCAATAGGAGGCTGATCCACTCCTTAATATCTCTATCTTCTACCAGGTATGTTGCAATGACAGATGCAGTCATTGTGTAGGTACTTATAAGTCCAAAGAAAGTGACTCCAGTGGGTACAAATTGATAAAGGATTAGTATAATTCATATTCCACAAACAACATGTAGATAGCTGGCATTCTGTTGGATTGTTACTTGATCTAGTTTGCTTCAAATTGCCCAAATGCTCCTAATTTTATTTTCTATTTGGTTTTCCATGGTATTAAAACCTTGTTGTGCTTTCCTTTGAGATTATAACATTTATTTGATGTCTCTTAATGAAATTTCACTTACATATTAATTTTGTGTCAGATCACTAATAATTGACATGGAAATAGAACTTACAATTTTCATTCTTTTTTCTTTTCTTGATAATAACCCATTAAAACTTAATACAAAATTTATTGAACCTCTTCCTGTGTTTCAAGGAACATGAGAATACATCTGACTGAATCATAGTACATACCTGTGAACTGGGCATTCATGAAAGAAAAAAGTGAATACAGAGCAAGTAAGATGGCCTTCCTCTATTGAATGTCCCAGGCTCTGCTGACTCCCCATGGGAGGTCATACCTTGTTGGAGGAGGGAATGGGGCATGGGTTGGGAGAGGTGAAGGCTGGAGGGGCAGAGGGAGGAAAGAGAAGGGGATCTTTGGTTGGTATATAAAATGAATAAAAATTCCTTAATATAAAAAAGATGGTAACACGGAGATAGCTCAAGCAGTGTAGAGAGAATAAGCGGGAACATGAAGGAAGGTTTTGACTTCAGCTGTGAGGTCTTCCCTGGCAGAATGCTGCAGAAGAGACTCAAGGTGGTTGTGTCTGAGTTCAACCTTTCGATTCTTCTGTTCTTCTCTGGCGATTTTGGTTTTCCCGCGTGACCTTTATCATCTCCTTCTTAGCTTATGTCACCCTCTCAGCTACCTTAACTGATTCATTACTCCAGGGCTCAGATTTCCTGGCTTTCACAGGATGCCCTTGCTCAGAAATGTTCCATGGCCCCTGAACATATCACAGAAATGCAATTTCACCTTTAATCTTTACTTCAGAGAAGCAGTCTGCTTCTGCTGCCCTGAATAAGCCAGGCTTATTCTGTGTCCAATTCTGTTTCCTGAGGTGCCACCATTTTCCAAACCTTTTGTATCCAAGTCTAAGAATTGGATTGATAGTAACAAATGCATTTAATTTTAATGCACATAAACCTAACTTAGACCTGGTGACATTAACTGGAGACTGAGTCTAAGTAGAAAGTTAGAATTTTGAGATAAATGCCCTTCAGAGGGGAGTGTAGACAGTACTTTGGAGAACTGGAATGTAATTCAGTGTGAGGTACAGGAAAGACTGCAATAAAATGATTGGGATCAGCTGTGTGTTTCCAAATCCATCACTATTCACCAGTTACACTGCTTCCAGTCAGCTAAGAGTGAACTGAGGTTCACAAAGTTTTAATTTCTTGTTCGTTGCTGTGGACATATGCTGGGTCTTTTATTTGCATTGCCCATTTTCACTTTATTACATGAATGCTATTATAGATTCATTCATTTTCTACTTTCTGGTTAGGATCTTTCTTTCTTTTGAAATAGGGTCTCTCCATGCAGCCCTGGCTGTTTTGGAAATTTGAGTGTAGACCAGGCTGGCCTTGAATGCACAAGGATCTGCCTATGTCTGCCTCCCAAGTGCTGGCATTAAAGGTGTGTGCTATACTCCTGCCTTATTATTAGGTTTTTAATATGTGCAAAGACACCCCTTTTATTGTCTTTTGCTCCTCTTGTCAGCACATGGCTTTTAAAATTCCCTTGTACATAAAACCATAGTTCTTGTTTTGTATCTCTCAGAACCCTTGGTACCCTGTCCACCTGTGTTCAAAGTCTCCTGCTGATTGCTTTGATGTGGAAAGCTTTAGAAAGCTGACATTTGTGTTCCTTAAACTGTAGAGTGTGTGTTTCAGTTAATCCTGTCAGATTTCAAAGGTTCTATGATATTATTTACATGAAGTAATATCAGCGAAAACACTGTAGGCAAGCACACAGAAGTGCCTTGCAATGTTTTTGCCACCATCCCCCTGCCTTGTATATCTTTCCTCTCCTGCGTCTGGCAAAATATTAAGAGGGAATATCAGCATCTCTTGAAACAGATACTTTATTATCATATTTTCATTTTTTTTTTGAGTTTTCAAAACTATTTTCTATTTTTGAGATTTCCTGGGTACAGCTTCCCTGACATATAGAGAAGACACAGTCTCACAGAAGGTGTGCTGGCCCTCTGGCTCTCACAGCATCTCTGATACCTTTTTCCACTGTGTTCCCTGAGCCTTAGATGTAGGCCTTGTCCTATATATGTATCCTTTGGATTAGACACCACAGTTGATTATTTTCTGCATTTTAACTCTTCAATGCTACTGTCTTCTGAAAAGAATATTTTTTGATAAGGAGTGAGATCTCCATTCATCTGTGAGTATAAAGATATGTATTTAGAATGCAGTTAGGAATTAAACTGTTTAGGAACACGGCAGTAGTAGATTCTCCTCTATGTCCATGATCCACAGGTGATTGGCTACATTTACAATTAGGCAGACATGAACCACACTTCTGAGCGGGCCTTAAGTCCAGTTATAACAGCTAATTGCCTCCAAAACATAAGAACCACTGTTGTTCCCTTGGGGGATATCTTGCCATCCTTCTAATTTCTGTGGCTAGTAGGTTTCACAGGTGGGTAGAATTGTTGGTTGACTTTTGTCTCTTAGCAGCCTGTATAGAACCTTCAGATATTATGAGATCTGTCCTCAGGAAGGAGAATTTCGGATTACTTCCCACTGGATTCCTCAAGTCCTTTGTCTGAAGTATGTGATGTCTTCTGCAATAGGACCTTACCTTCAAGTTCTGAAAGGGAACCAAAATTAACATTGATAATCTACTTTATTTTGGGATACCCTCCAACTGCCCTGATGTGTTAACAACTCATAGGGAGGTTTCCCAGACCAGGCAAGAGCACTTTTGTAGATAGTTTCTCTAGGAGAAACATTATTATTGTCACTCTAAACTAACTCTCTCTCTCTCTCTCTCTCTCTCTCTCTCTCTCTCTCTCTCTCTCTCTCTCGCCCCTCCCTCCACCATTGCCCCCATTTTTGGTTTCTGAAGTTACTCCAGGTTATTACATTTAAAGATCTGGAGCTGGATTAGCTACATAAGAGAATATACATGGGTTTGTATTTCTGGGTGTGGGTTACCTTACTCGGTATAATATGTTTTCATTCCATTCATTTAACGGCCAATTTTATGATTTTGCTTTTTCCCACAGCTGAATAGAATTATGTTGTGCATATGCTCCACTTTTCATTAGTCCTTCATCAGTTGAAAGATATTTAGTTTGTTTCCTTTCCTAGCTATTGTGAATAAAGTGACAATGAATATGTGGAGTAGGATGGGTATCATAGTTAATAGGCATTTGCTGAGGAGTGGTATATCTGGGTTACATGGTAAATATTTTAGACTTTTTTGGAAGTCTCTACACTGTTTTCATAGTGCTGGCACTAGTTTGCAATCTCACCAACAGTGAATGAGAGATCTACATCAGTCAACAAACTAAAGTAGATGAGAAAATGTCACAAGGGTCCTCAATAATAATCAAACAAAAGGTTACAAATTTGAGAGGAAGTTGGGGTTCATAGGAGGAACTTGAAGGAGCAGGAATGATGAAAATACAGTATCAATTTGTTTACTTACTAGCCCTGGGTGGTTGGCTAGATTTCCAGTACCAAGCATAATTTCCTTCCTGTTGAGTGGGTCTTAAGTCCAATTAGAGAGCTGCTCATTATTGCCAGGATATATACTGCTACTATTGTACCTTTACAGTTAGTAAAGGTCATTTTTATGGTTCATATTCATAACAGCTGGTAGGACTGTTGGTTGCATCCATCCTTTGGAAGTTTGCATGAAGCCTTCAGGTGCCATGAAAGCTAGTCCTCAGGGAGCAGGCTTTCAGGTCAGTTCTACCTCAGGAGTCTCTTGTTTTATGCAACACTGTCAACTGGTGGGAAGGAGATTTTGTTGTAATAATTCTAGGTTGGGAAAGAAGTAGGCCACATGGCCTTAAAATATGGAATATGAAAGTCTGTAGGCAGAAGTTTCTCCTCTACCTGCCTGTTCCCAAGTACCCAGCAGCTGCTTTCAAAAAATTGACTCCAATGCTTAATATTACTTATAAATGCTTGGCCAGTAGCTCAGGTTTATTACTAACTAGCTCTTACATTTAAATTAACCCATAATTCTTATCTATGCTTAACCACATGGCTTGGTACCTTTTCTCAGTGTGACATTCTCATCTTGTTTCCTCTGCATCTGGCTGGTGACTGACTCCTTGACTCTACCTTCCTTCTGCCCAGAATTCTCCCAGTCTGGTTACCCCGCCTATACTTCCCAATCAATGTTTTATTAAACCAATTTGAGTGACAAATCTTTACAGTATACAAGAGCATTATCCCATAGCATTTCCCCTTTTTTTTGTCTAATTAAAAAGGAAGGTTTTAATCTTAATATTGTAAAACAAAAGCAGTTATTAAGTAAGAATTACAGTATCAATATCCAATCCATTTGCATTTGATAAAATTAGAAAAAAATACTTAATTATCTTATCTTGTTGAGTCTAAAGTTTTGTATCTAATTTATCTTTTACTATAACTAAAGAATACTATAACTATCTAGTCTTCAACTCCATTGAAAAAGGATGTAATGTTACCTAATGACAGGGTCATCAGGCTGCCTGGACAGTCAAGCAAATTTCCTCTGCTCCATGTTTTTATTATTAAGACCAATTATAATTCACCCTACAGGAGTCTGGGAGCTTAATCAACATCATGCAGTGGAAGACCCATCTTTTAAGATGTACCCCCTTTGTTTTATCTCCTTAAGTATTTATTTGATACCGCCACTCTGCTGAATTCTCTGATTGTGTGTGTGTGTGTGTGTGTGTGTGTGTGTGTGTGTGTGTGTGTTTTGATAGTACTCCATTGGATAGTGTAAGCATGAACACTTCAGAAATTATAGTGGAATCTTGCTCTTTCAGATTATTGATGTGGAAATTGACCTCTGTGCCTGTGTTTTGTAGGCTTAGAAGCATGTAGAAGGCCAGTATTAACATTTAGCACATTGCATCAGAGTGTGCTTCACTTATGTTGGTGTCTGCAGCTTAATCTTCTTTATTTGTGCATCTGCCCAGCAGTGCTTTGTCAAATACAACAGAGAAAATGCCCTTCTTCTTCTGAAATCGTGTCTGACTTCAGAAGTCTTAACTCATAGTTTGACAGATGTTTTCTTTGTGTCATCTATATTAAGAAATAATTTTTAGCCTGTCTTCAGGAATCTAGAATTTTTTTCTCAAAAAGGGTGCTATATTTACAATCTGGTATGCTTCCTTTCATGTGTAATGCAGAAGAAAAAGCTTTTATGGGAATTGTTTTATTTTCTGATAAAAAAAATAGTCTAAACTGTACAATATATTAGCTGCTGGCTTATTGTATACACTTAAATATACTTCAAAAATAGTAGCTTATGGGGAATAACATAAGAATACTTTTACATTAAGCAATATGTTTCACGGACAAGTTCAGGTTTTTAGATATGGTAATTTGAGTCTTATAATAGTTCCATACTTTTCTTACAGAAGGTAATACCACAAATTAATAAAGTAAACTATACCATGTCTTTATTTTCCTACTCCATATGCAGCCATTTTACTTTTTTTTTCTTTTTTTTTTTTCGAGACAGGGTTTCTCTGTGTAGCTTTGCACCTTCCCTGGAACTCAATCTATAGCCCAGGCTGGCCTCGAAATCAGAAACATCAGCCTCCCAAGTGCTGGGATTACAGGCGTGCACCACAACTGCCTGGCCACCCATTTTACTTTTTATGGCTACACTTCATAAGAAATGTGTGATGTTTAGAAACACAATGCAGATAGTTTATTATTTTGTTGTTGTTGTTTTCGAGACATGGTTTCTCTGTGTATTTTTGGCGCCTGTCCTGGATCACACTCTGTAGACCAGGCTGGCCTCAAACTCATAGAGATCTGCTTGACTCTGCTTCCCAGTGCTTGGATTAAAGGTGTGTGCCACCACCACCCAGCATGCAGATAGATTATAAAACAAGAAGTTTGAAACATCTATCCTTCTTAGGGTTGTGAAGTAAGGCACTTCCTCTTTCTCATGCATTAGTTTTAAAGAGTTCCAGATAGAAGGGGCAGTTGTCTGCATTTAAAACAATGAAAGGAATTAAAATCTCCGAGTTCCACTGAAGGCTGTAAGAAAGTCTCTCTGAAATGATGAGTTCTAAGAGGAACAAACTGCAGTAGGAAAATTAAAAAAAAAGCAAGAGAGAAGAAAAAAATACTCAAATAGAAGAATTGTAACACAAAGTTGCTAAGACTTTTCATGAATATGACCAAAATTAATTGCAACTTAATAGGAGGATTTTGTTTTCACTCAGCAAAATTTAAACCTAATGTAAATCAAGTAACTGCTGGACATTACTGTATGACTTGTCAAGCCCACCTTTAAATCTGTTGTTTTGCAGTCAAAACTACAATAAAAAATGTCCTGTCAATTGGTCGTCTCCTCCATAGTTTTCAACCATTGTGATAATTATTTTCATGTCAGCATCAAATTTCTGGGAGAACATTTCCTCCAGTGTATAGTACAGAATTCAGTTTGAACATTTTGACTGTTGTATATGCTTTTAAATTAACAATGCAGTGTAGTGAAGATCAAGATACAATATATTTTTGTACCACTTTGTCTGTCATCTGTCCTTTATTTCTCCCTCTACCAGAGAGGTCGCTGTTTGTCACCACAGATTTGTCTTCATTTTTTATAAGTTGAGTTATGCCGTGAGTTTCATCTTTGGCTTGGTACAATGAAGCATACAACCATAGGTTTGTTCACACCTGCGGTTTATCCCTTTAAGTATTGTATATCTTGGATTTTATTTATATGTTAATTCAAGCCATTTCATA
Organism: Onychomys torridus; assembly: GCF_903995425.1. Classification (NCBI taxonomy): domain Eukaryota; kingdom Metazoa; phylum Chordata; class Mammalia; order Rodentia; family Cricetidae; genus Onychomys; species Onychomys torridus. Next base: position 13,221,935 of record NC_050463.1, read on the forward strand.
TTATTGTTAACATCAAGTTTGGCATTTTTAATCCTTTTTGTTTTTTTAGTGCTTACAATAGTTCTGTACATGACATAAAAGTCAGTTGATTGATGACATTGTGAAAACAGGTGTCAGAGAAGTTTCAGGATGCTTTTCTATAGCAGTACTTAAAAGTGCCCTGAAGTTTTCTGTGTGTTAGGAGTAGCAAGGTGCTGGCGATGGTGGCGCATGCCTTCAATCCCAGCACTCAGGAGGCAGAGGCAGGAGGATCTCTTTGAGTTTGAGGCTAGCCTGGGCTACCAAGTGAGTCCCAGGAAAGGCACAAAGCTATACAGAGAAACCCTGTCTCGAAAAACCAAAAACCAAAAAACAACAACAACAAAAAAAGAAGAAGTAGCAAGGTTAGCCTGGCAGTGATGGTACATGCCTTTAATCCCAGCACTTGGGAGGCAGAGGCAAATGGATCTCTGAGTTGAAGGCCAGCCTGGTCTACAAAGCAAATTCCAAGGAAAGCTAGAACTGTTACACAGAGGAAGCCTGTCTCAAAACACCAAAAAAAGTAGCAAGGCCAAAGATCTTTACTGAACAGCTCCTTGTCCTTTTAACCCATCCTCGGTTCCTTCATACTACACGTATGCTTAGATTAACTAGAGGCTGACTAGACCTCAATATAACCTGTTTATTTGAAAGGAAAGGGCTGTCCCAACTGGTGAAAAGACTTGCCTGCAAGGAAGTAACCAGTTGTCACCAATTGCCTTACAGAAAACAAACAAACAAACAAAACAACCCAAATGATATAGAAGTATTTTCAGTTAGTTAAAAGATTAACTAGACGATATCACCAATTTGAAACATTTTTTTATTCAGTTCTCAGAAGCCCCATAAAATTATTTCTTGTGTTTTTGATTGAATGTGAATTAAGGTCTGCTGTCTTACAGGATCATGAATGACTCTTAAAGGATGCAGGAATTATAGAAGCTTCCTTGAACTGGGCGGGGAGGGGGGGAGAAGCGAAGGAATAAACTAACTTCTTTGGCTGTTTACTTGTGGTGGTGAGAACTCTGTCCAAGTCAAAATGTTTGACTAGTTACTGACTGTAGTTGGAGAGCTTCTCTCCAGGTGCCACCAAGCCCTGTTAGTCCAACAACCCGATTTTAAAATAAACACACAGACATTTATATTATTTAAACTGCTTGGCCATTAGCTCAGGCCTACCATTGTCTAGCTCTTACTCTTATATTTAGCCCATTTCTATTAATCTATACTTTGCCATGTGGCTCGTGGCTTACCAGTACCTTGTCTCTTTCTTCTCATGGCAGTGGCTGGTGGTGTCTCCCCGCCTCAGCCTTCCACCTCCCAGAAATCTCTTCTCTCTTGTCCCGCCTATACTTCCTGCCTGGCCACAGGCCAAACAGCATTTTATTTATACAGAGCAATATCCACAACACTTCCCCTTTTCTTTTTTTTTTTAAAGGAAGGTTTTAACTTTTACATAGTAAAATTACATATAACAAAACAATTATCAAGCAAGAATTACAGTTACAATATTAAAGAAGATATCATATCTGTCTTACATTTGTGAGTCTAAGGTTTTATATCTAACTTATCTTGTATCATAATTGAGGAAATTATAACTATCTAGTCTTAACCACATCAAAGACCTCAGAAGGATATAATATTACCTGAGAACCGGGAGAAGGATGCAAGCAACTTTCGGGAGTCTTGTAGGATAGACAGAGACAGCTGGCAGCCTGGACAGTCACCTAATGTTTCTTTGTAAAGTTGGGGCATTTGTCTTCAGCCCACAGGGCTAGAGTCTCTAGGTCATTTTTCTCAGTGTCCTGTAGAATGTCTGGCAGTTTCCTCTGTGAAGCAGGAACCTGAAGGACCATTTTGTCAAGCAAAGTTTAGTGGTCATCTTTCTATGGGTCCTGCATGTCCAGTCGATCAAGGAGTCCAGGCAAGAACAGTTTCTTGCCCAAATGGTTATTTTTGTCCAGGTGAAGATAAGATATGAAGTGTCTTCAATGCCCATCCTCCTCTCTGAAGTAAATCGGTGTTGCCAGGAGCAGACATGTCTTACTATCCAGAAAGTCTAAATTTTAAAAATATTTTAAATGCCATATTCTGAAGGTCTTTGAAGTATTACCTATCTATCTGAAATATCTCTATGTATACCTAGAAGACTTAACTAACATGGTTACAACTAACATTATTACCATAGATGATTATTAATCTATTTTTAATTATCCATTACAATTTTAAATGAGCTATACAAACATAATACCTTAACAAGAGTCGAAATATACACACAGTATAGCAAAATTAACTTTAAGTTTGTATCAATAGACTAAAATCTACACCAATGTAAAACATTGTAAACAAGTTGTTGCTCTTTAGAAGTAAGTTCATTAATCTATCCTTTCTTCCTATTATATCTATATCAACTCACTTTCCACATTCACTTTTGAAAAGCATTATTAATTACCTTGGATTATAATATTTATGTAATGGAGGGTGGATGAGGTATTAACCTGAAGGAACAGCAACAGGTAATTCCATATTTCTGGGAATAGCATATTCTCAGGAGAAGGACATGAAACATCTAGTTCCTAATAGTAAAAATCTTGCCATGGTGATATAATTTACCTCTTAAAATTCCTATTGTTAAATTTTCAGTTAATTTAAAAAGTACAATATTTTCTATTGATAATCCCTTCTAGCATATTCTCTAGAACAAAAATCTCCTTCTGATGAACTGTATTTCATTAATATCTAGGCAAGTTCTATAACTACATAGGGAACCCAATATTACATTTTCATTATCTTTGTGTTAATCTTTATGGACTGAAATAGTAAATATTTTTCACATTCAATAAGCCTTAAACCCCACAAAATAAATTGTACTACCCCAACTATTTCTATGGCTGCAGCACAATGCTAACAAAATATTTCTGTTTATATGAAAACCATGTATGTAAAATAATGAGTTCCAAGTTCCAACAGTAAGGGAGAAATGTTTAATGATTCAACTTGAGTTCATTTTGTTAAATGAGGGTAATAATTATCTGACCACCATCTCAAAACTTTGAAAGTGAGTCACAATTCAAATATATGAAGTATTGAAAAGCACTGAAGGTGTGTAGTGCCATACAAACCTTATCATCAACGGAGTTGTGTATTTACCAAATTTGCTCAATATTAGCAATTGATTTCTTGACCTTATATTTATGTTACTGATAAGTATAATACTTTGCTACCTAATCAAAGGTCAAGTTATCAATCTAATTAAGAAGTGCCCCATAGTAAAGTGTCTTTCTTAATACTTACATGGTGTAATACCTTGGATGCTTATGCTGGTATTATCTGTAATGTGACTACAAGTGCATGATATGTAAGATGTGCATATGTAATACGACATGTTTAAGTCTGGAACAATCATGGAGATGATTTACAATGTGATCCCAGGTTCAACATTGCTTCGGTGTTCATGTTTTCTCAGTAGCTTAGAAATTCCATGTTGAAACAGTTTGAAAAGACAAAGCATGGCTTTTCTAAAGACACATCTAACGTTAACAGTAGAGATAGAGGTAAAAGGATTTGCAGAGCCAGCCTTGGCTATGAGTGAACCCAATGCCAGCCTGGGCTGCATGATTCTGTCTTAAAATCCAAAAAGGTATTTTGGGAAGATTCAACAATTGCAGTTACTAAGCTAGTGCTCTGGGTGAATAAGTTGCTCTGTATCTGGCTAATGATAATTATTGTTCTCTCTGTGATGTGACCAAGTGAATCTTGCACTAATGTGTATTATTTTGAGAATAGGAGAAATATGTGCTATGCTGAGAATGATTAATGATCTGCAATACTTAAAGAACCTGATATTACTCATCCTCGTGGTACTGAGTGCTGGACTCCCATTATCTGAGTAATGACCTTTTGATGTAGGAATGATCACAACTTCTGTCTAAAATTGTATTTAAGCCTTTGTCATCTGACTATGCCAGCCAGCCCAATCAATGTCATGTTCTACATGAGGACCTTTTCACTTGCTATTCCTTGTGCATGTTTTTCTCCAGATATTGTCAGAACACCCTCCCCTGCTGCATTTTAATCCCTGTGCAAATGCCACCTTCTCATACAGTGTCTCCTGTGCTCCGAAATAGGAACACTCCTAGAATCACTGCCCCACCTCCTATGACATAACAAATGACATAATTTTCCATAGTTGTATATTTGCTTGCTTGCCCCTACAGTCAGACGTGCTGTGCTCAGCAGGGTTTTTATTCATATTACATACCTTTATTTGCCTCCTCCTCAGCACTTAGAACAGAGCATGATAGAGCATTCATTGGAGCAATGGGATTATAAATGGATAAGGAAAAGAAAGAATTGCTGAAGGTCCTTTCCTATCCTAAACTTTTCATAAACATGTTTATATTAAAAGTAAACCTTTGAGCAGAGGATGTAGCTCAGCTCGTAGAATGGTTGCCCAGCATCCAAGAGGCCTTAGGCTAGATTCCCAGTCCCACATGAACCAGGTATAGTGAGGCATGCTTGTGGTTCCAGCACTGGGAGGTAGAGGCAAGAGGATCAGATTTCAAGGTCAAGATCATTCTTAACTACACTACAAGTTTGAGGTCAGCTTGGGCTTTGTTAGACTATAGTGGACATTGCCCAAATATAGGCTGAAGATCAACTTTTGCTTTAGAAGGACATACACCATCACAAAGTACACAAGATTTGTCTCCCTAATAATATACTTAGTTTAGTTAGATATCTTTAAAAGGTGTCATACATCATTGTCATATCACTTCAGTAAGAAGAAAATTTTATTCAGTCCTTGTTTTGAATAATAGTGGTCTATATAAATATTCTAACTTCTTCAGGACTTGAGGATGTTCCAAGTGGTATAGTTCTAAATAAGATCAGTGAGAATTTCAGACTTTTATCAGATTGCATAATAAAATAATTCTATGTGTTTATGAACAAACACAAGGAACAGCAGGTGAAAAGGTCCTTGTGTAGAACATGACATTGATTGGGCTGGCGTAGTCAGATGACAAAGGCTTAAATACAATTTTAGACAGAAGTTGTGATCTTTCCTACATCAAAAGGTCATTACTCAGATAATGGGAGTCCAGCACTCAGTACCACGAGGATGAGTAATATCAGGTTCTTTAAGTATTGCAGATCTTTAATCATTCATATTCACTATAAAGTAAAGAGAGGAAAGACAGATGTGGCCTTTGCAGCTGGTACGATATCCTGAGCCTCATGGTCAGCCTGGCAGCTGTGGAGCATCCCTTCTGTAAGGCTGAAGGAAGTATTGACTTTACACCCCACTTGGCTGTTTCTGCTGTGTCTGTAGTGACAGTATTGGAGTTCTTTTCTTTCCTTGTCATCCTATCACTGTTCGCCTGACCAACTCTTCATTTACTACTGACAGACAAAAGTTTCAAGGATTCAATACATCATTATCAATTTCCCCAAATGATCAATACTTACTGACAGAAAAAGTTTTACCTCAACTTGACTGTAGAATTTCCTTGGCTAGAATTATAAATAAAAGCCCCTAAGGAGCAAAATACTTACCATGTTTCAGTTTGTGCTATATTATAATGTTCTAACTAAATAGATTAAAATATTAAAATTTTGCAGCATTTGTTTAAGACAGTAGGGCTGGGGATATAGGTCAGTGTTAGAGCAATCTCTCCTCTTGCATAAAGCTCTGAATTCTACCCAAAGCACCACAAGAAAACAAAGAAAAAATGACTTCAACACTTGGTTATTCCTTATGTTGAGTAGATTTTGGCACAACAAGATGATTCAGTGGGTAAAGGTGCTTGCTGTCCAACTATGCGAGTCTCGTGCTTAGAGGTTAATCCCTGAGATCCATGTAAAGTTGAAAGGAGAGAGCTGTTTTCCCAGTTTTATCCTCTGCTCTTCATATGCACATCATGGTAGTGCATTCTCCCCCAACCCTGCACACATCACACACACACACACACACACACACACACACACACACACACACATACACACACACACATACACACACACACACACATACACACACATACACACACACATGGTGGTGGTGGTGGTAAATAAATACAATTGTAAAAATAATAAAATTATAATTAAATCTAATTATTTGAATTTTGTACATAATCCAGTAATATAAAATTAAATACTCTCTCATTGAAGCAGTAATCTCCTTTGAGAATGGTGTCTTGATGAGCTGTGAGGTGATAATTAAGTAAATTTTCCAGTACAAGATTCTGTTCATTATTTTTTCAGTCCTAATAATTCAGGATATGCAAATATTTTTTCTTTTCACATATTGCATGATGAAGAACCATACATTCCAATAGAATCATCACATTCATCTTATGGAGACTGACAATACAGTGTATATACTTGATCTGAGCCTGATTTTTCTGAAGAACTCACAGAATATTCCCAGTGTGACAGTCAAAAAGACAGTCACCAAAGAGGAGCACATGTCAGCGCTTGACAGATGTGGACTCCGATTCCTTGAGTGTTCCACACTTTGTCCATCATCACCCATTCACCTATAGAATTCCTCTGCTCCCCTCTGCTCCCCTCCCTTCTTCCCTCCCTCATGCTGTCACCTCCCCTTTGCTTATCCTTCCATTTGTGTGTACCATATTTAGCCTCACCCAGAAGGAAGGCACCTCACTCGAGGGATTAACTCCATCCGATTGGTGTGTAAACATGCCTCTGGAATACTTTCTTGATTGATCACTGATGTAGGAAAGCCCACCTCACTCGGAGAGGCACCATTCCTAGGCAGGTAGGCCCAATCCATATAAGAAAGGTCACTGAGCAAGCCAGGAGAAACAAGCTGGTAAGCATCCTTCCTCCATGGTTTCTGCTTCAAGCTTCTGCCGTCAAGTTCCCGCCTTGGAACCTCATGCCCTCAATGATGGGCTGTGATTGGGATGTGTAGGGTAAGTAAAGCCAGTAAGCCTATTCTTTCCCAAGCTGCATCGGTTACAGTGTTTTAGCACAGCATCAGTAAAGAGCAGTTGGAAGGTAGAGGACAACTTTCCTGAGTTGGTTCTCATTTCTACCTTCTTAAGGGCAGGGTCTCTCTCATTTCTGCTGCTATGCTAGGTTCTGCCAGGGGATTCTCCTGTCTCTGCCTGACACTGCTGGAGGAGTGCCAGAAGTATAAATACATGTCCATCCAGATTTCTGTGTGAATTCCAGGGTGGAGCTCATGGTCAGGTATGTGTGAGCATAGTGCGTTTACCCACTGAGCCATCTCAGTGGTCTTAGAATTTCTGAAGGCTTTGTTTCTGTTGTTACAATATTTAGGGAGAATATGCCATTTCATTTGACATGTCAAGTAAAGTTTCAGGCCTGATTAACTATCATGAAGGCCTAAGAGGTAGGCACAAGGCAATAAAACACTCTTTTTCATAACCCCAACACTGCTGGATTTTGTAGTAGTGGATTTGAATTCACAGCCTGGTGTGAGCTGTGCAAGCATTCTCCCACTGCGTGCACATCCCACCCAATCTTGCCAGTTTTTAAGGATAGACTCTCATTCTGTGCAGTCACATCTGCTGCCTGCCATCTTGGCCTTGAGGGCTTAAAAAGACAGATGTTCCTCAGGGAGGGATGGTGACTGATACATTATGTACTGTCCAAGTAAAATAAAAATGTTGCTGGTTCTGCTTAACTGATCCTTTCGTACTGTTTTTCCTTGAAATGCTTTCTATTTTGTTTTCTGGGAGAAGAAAAATAAGTACTATTTCACAATTTGTCATGAGAGTCTTCATACTAACAACATTAGGATCAGACTATGAAACTAGGGAAGTTCAGACTGAACTGAAAGACGCTTTCCTGTGAGGTCCCTCAAATCTGTGGACTCGTCACCACCCTCATTAGTGACTAACTCATTTTCCTCACTGAGATGGTGAGTTTAGTGAAAAAGAGTAGCAAAATTACAGTAACTGTTATGAAGAAATGCATTTCAAAGTGCAGCTCAAAAATTTAATTTCTCTTTAAAAACTTCCGCCAGTGGAAGCTTGCCGCTCTTTTGGAGGATTCAGGTTCAGTTCCTAGCACTTCCAGGGGATCTCAAGCCATCTTCTGGTTTAACAGGGACTCCACATACATTCACACATACTTACATACATTTGTGCACAAACATACTGCTCCACACACACACTTAATAAAAATAAAGGTATTTTTTAAATCTATCCTCATTTTAGTTCATGGCTATTTAAAGACTAAGGATTAGGCATTAAAATAGTTTAAACCATCCTTTTAGGTTTTTTTTTTTTTTCAGACTTTTATCCTATTCTGAGAATTGTACAATTGGTTATTTGTTTTTAGTTTTATGTCAAGGTATATTTCTGAAGTTTTTGTTTTTTAGTAACAATATTTACAAATCCTGCTGCTTTTCTCACTAGACAATAGTTGGTAGACTATCCTATATCTGAAATTGAAACTCATGGTAATACACTTTAATTCCTTAGTTTTTGTGGTGTTTGCTAATACAAGCTAACAACAGTGTATTGTATTTCTGTTCTTGATCCAGTCGAGGATAGATGCAAACATTGTCTTTTCAACACCAGAACTCTAGTTAGGAACAAAGTCGAATCTATCAACACTAGGTTGCACAGGTCTCGTTGAGATGTTGAAAATCAATATTTGGATAAAATAAGAGCAGTGATAATTCCCATTCTCAGATAATTCAGGAGAATACAGCCTCTCGTCTAGAAACATCACCGACAATGGCAAGCACTTGTCTAATCTTGTTTGTTAGTTTCATGCCAATTTCAGTAAACTATGAAAATCATTTAAAAGTTAAATTATTTATGTTTCTTTTTTAAAATGTTTTTCTTTATTATTATGTGTTTTACATTTTATACATCAGCCCCCCTCCCGCCCCTACCCCCACCTTCCCCCTGCCCCTCCCCTCCATTCCCATGTCCTCCAGGATCAAGGCACCCCTGGGGATTCATTTAAACCTGGTGGATTCAGTACAGGCAGGTCCTGTCACCTCCTTCCAGACTGAGCAAAGTGACCCTGTGTAAGCTCAAGGTTCCAAACAGCCAGCTCATGCACTAAGGACAGGTCCTGGTCCCACTGCCTGGGGGCCTCCCAAACAGATCAAGCTATTCAATTGTCTCACTTATCCACAGGGTAATTACGTTTCTTAATGAAAGGCTCACAAATATAACAGGCACAAAGATGTTTCTGCCAGAGAATCACATCTTTGGGAATTAATGTGTGGGTTCATATTCCAAATTTATTTCCTTGGGTATTTCATACCTTGTGTTTTCCAAACTTCAGTATGGATATTATTAGAGGCAGAAGGAGTAATATAAGGTGTGTCCTTAGAGGACATTTTTGACATACCAGGCAGAATGTGAGCAAATGCCTCATGACTGCTGTGTGGACTCCCATCACTGAGACGGACATATTGTCTGCCTCACACAAACACTCCCACCAGCCTGTCCTATGACTATTCATAGAACACACAGACTGCAACAATGTCATTTGTCTCCAAGAAGCAACTAACTCTCCCTGGGCTCTGAAGTCACATTTGAAATTCTTTGTTTTTTTGTTTTTTTTCCCCCTTGGTCTGTTTTAAATTTCCCATGTCTCAAATTTCATGAGTTATTATCTTATTTATTCCCTGTGCAGTAATTTTGCATGCCATAATTTTTTAAAAAATACTGCAAGTATTTACTTAAACAGAAACTACAACATGGTTTTTTAAATTGTTTGGACTGTAACTTTCTTCAAGAATGTCACTCAAGCCATGGTCATCCTAGACCTCCTTTCAGAGAAAGAGGCCATGAGATGACTTGACCGTGTACAGTCAAGATTTCTCATCTTGACACTAGATTTTCTACCGCCTTTTTCTGTTTTAGCTTCTTCGTTTCTGGCTGCCTAATCATAATTTTTGGTTCAAGTATTTAAACTAGCCTTAAAAGTATTTTGTAAATACCTTTGTATATGATTTCCCATTAACTAAACCACCAGTTACATACTCCCTAGTAGACTACTTTAAAAAAAGCACAAAAGTGGATATACTAGTCTATAAAAAGATTAGATAAAAATCTCTGTATTAGTTAAAACTCCAAATGCTAGAGTTTATTCCACACTAAATTATAGTTTTTAGTACTCCTTCTGTGAGTTTAGTGCCCTTATCATATTTATTTTGTTTCATTTTTCCATTCAAAGTTCTCTAAGGAAAGATGATTTTTTTGTAAGGCATGCTGCAAATAGGTGGGCATCTCTGAGCAACCCGGTCTGGCCTTGAACTTTTGAATCTGTTGCCTTATGCAACTTATCAACTAGCATTGCAAAGATGCTTTGTCATTTCCAGATTATGATGCAATTTTAACTCTTGTCACGTTAATAGAATTTGACCCAGTGTGTGCATCCAGATATATTCTGATTTAAAGTATAGATTTCCTGGAGCATCCGAGGTCTTGGATAGATTATTTCCCACAACATTTTTCAAAGGGAGTTCCTCTTGGGTTGGTTTCTTCTCATCACAACATCTTCTGGGACAACTTGCATCCTCGTGTTTTATCCAACTATATCAGAGTGTTGTCTGCTTTTTTACCAGGGGCATTTAATTTGGAAGATCTTCTTATGCAGTTATTATAGCGGTTTGATTAAACTTCCTTATTCAGGTAAATAAATGTTCATGTTTCAGTTATTATTGAAATAAGAATTTCAACAAAGTTGCCAACACCTGTTTTGTAGTTTATGGATACCATGATTACCTGTTGAAACATTCTACCTTAATTTTAAATGTGTGTTCAAAGGCCTAAACTTTATGACTGGTAAATAATGAGCCATTGGGTCTAGCTAATAATGTCTATATATTAGGATGTCACAGCAGACCAGCAAAGACAGTACATACTGCCACATTCAGGATGATAAATTTTATAAAATTGTGCTGAATAAAAATGAGTCCTTTTGTGCTCCCTGCAAGGTTGCTATAGTTACTGACTGTTGCTTTGTGGGAATTTCACTTTTCTTTGTAATATGGGATACCAAACCTTAAGTCTCATATTATAGCATTCTTAGATCTTTCCTATGAAAATAACCTCCGTGTAAGAGACTCTCTATTATTCTTCCAGGGTTTTTCTTTCTTCCACAAGTAAGTTATTTTGGACAAAGCAGAGAACAAAAACATTAAGCATATGCTTCTCTTCAGTAAACATAGGGCAGAATATTGATGCTGCTCCCACTGTTGTTTTTCAATTAATAGGAAATGAGATGGCATCATACTTCTGAAAAGGCAATGTGTTCTCAACTGGGAAACTCTATTTAACAATTGTTATTGTTGCCATGGCTTTCCATTATTGCTCCTAAGCATCAGGATGTGTGTGGTATACCTGGGAACGTGGAGTTTTGAACTGTCACAGTTTAAAGTTTCCATGAATTGTTACTACAGTTTTGCTGAGACAGACTGTGGCTTGGGAAACATAGGTCAGATTCACTTTCTGCAAAGCGCAGTGCCATTTTTGAGGCCTCAAGCATGAATATATATTATCTGGTCTCTAGTGTTTTTATTTTCATGTATGGGGTGATATAGGAAAGGTATTCTCAACATTCAATATATTTGTGATTCATTTGAAAACTCCTTAAATATGCATCTTCTCTGAATTCCTAAGCAAATGATAGGTAACCTTATGAAAATATTCATTTTTACAGTATTTCCTCATTTGGATATTGTATTATTATTGTTCTCTAGAGGAAGAGAAATGTATACACACACACACACACACATACACACACATATATATATATGTGTGTATATATATGTATCTGTATATATATATGTATCTGTATATATATATATATATATATATATATATATATATATATTTTTTTTTTTTTAAAGGGAAAATGTTAGGTTGGCTTATAGGATATAATCAGAATAGTCTGTTAACAGTTGTCTCTATTCATGATGCTGGGGTACCCCACTAGTCCCAAAATGGTGTAGCGGGGCCATTCCACCCCCACTTTTTTCCAGAGTACTCTTGAGTAAGAGTAGCAGGAAATATTAGATGGAAGTAAAGAGGGGAGAGAAACAGATAGAAAATGCAGGATAGACTTGGGAGGGCCTGGATCCTAATGCTTCGGACCCTGACTGTCTCTGCCAAAGGGTTTTTAAAGGAATACCAAGGTCTGGAGCAAAAGACCACCCCCTAGCACAGCCAGCTGCAGACCATCTCAGACACCTGGGACTCAGGCCAGTGGTCCAAACACCCTCTTTATGCAGACCTGCTGGGTAAAGCCACTAAGAAACCTAAATGTGTCAAACAACTGTGTCAAAAGCCTGGACGATTCCTGGAGAGCCACAAGTCTTCAGTCCATCTTAGAATCCCAGAGAAGCCGGTTCTATTTCCAGCTGAAAATCAACCCCAACAATAACGAAGTAGATGAACTTGTTAGCAAGAGTGAATCCTGAGAGAGCTAAAAAGGACAAGCCTGTTTTCTTCCCTGTGTTTTTATATGAGCTGTGACCAGAAGGTGCTGCCCATATTTAGGGTGGGTCTTCCCACTTAGTTAATGCAACCACCCCCAGAGACATGCCAAGAGGCCAGACTGGTGTAGGCAGTCCCCCGCCAAGGCTCTCTTCCCAGGTGACTGTAGACTGTGCCAATTGACTATTAAACCTAACCATCTTGGGTGTCTACATCACAAAACTTCCTTTCCAGTGCAACTATGTTTCATCATCTAGATTAGATACCTTATTAATTCTGATAGCTCCCATATATCTTAAGTGAAACTATTTTACCAATAATACCCTATACAATGGGCTAACAGGTTATGATGTCTGCACATGAAAAAAGTATGGCTGAAAGTTTTCAATAACTAGTGTATATCGAGAAAATATCTGTATTATCTTATTACATGTTATGAAGCAGACTATTTTAAAAAGATGTGTATTTCACAGGCAAGTGACCGAGGTCAAGAGGGGTAGTATGGCTTGCTCAGAACCAATAATAGTTAGTTGTAGAGACTAGAATGATATGATTGTAATGAATAAAGGAAAGAAAGCTTGCTATATTCCCTAGGCAGTGTGTCAGAATAAGTAGAAATGAGTAAGTATACAGATAGCATAGACAGTGTGACAATATAACAAACTGTTTTGTGAATGTGATAAATAAAATGCGAAATGAAGATTGGGATCAGCGAAATGGAGCTCCAAGCTTTTACTACTGCTCCTTCACCGACACAAAACCTGGAATTTCTCAACTAAATTCATCAGCTCTCAACAAAGGTCAGAAATGTATAGCAATAAGATAAAGTGTCAATCGGGGAATCTTACAGGGATTAACATTAAAAAATCAGCACAATATACATGAATAGAATGAATAAAAACAGACATATACATTCCAAAGAGGCATGTGGTAAAATTTAACAACCTTTGAAGAAGAAAAAGGAAAATTTCAGGGAGTGGAAATGGAAACTGAAGCATTTTCAAAACAGCAAACTTATGATCTTCAGTGATAAAATCGGAATGCTTTTCATCTAAGATAAGGATCCCAAGACAGCTTGCTTTCTCTGTTGCTATCCAACACTGTGGAAATTCTATCCTGATAAATTAGACATGGAAAATAAAAGCAATCCTTTGGAGTGAAAAGAGTAAGCATCTCTCTTCATAGATACTATGATCATAACAATATAAAGTTAAGAGCCTGCACAGGGAAGTTCCCCAAACCAAGCACATCATGAAAACTGCACATTATGATGTCAAACCAGTTGTTTCATACCCCTACGATGAGTAGTCAGAAAAGGAAAGAAGGAAATGTTCCCATTAGATTACCATCTGAAAGCATTTCTACAAAGCAGAGTTAATTTCCTGATTACATAAAGAATGTAGGTAAGTTTTATTTGATAATAATATTACCAAAGAAAATATATCCCAGTTATGCTTAGGTGAACTTTTTGAATAGATCTGCTAATAGCTAATATGTGAAAAGTTACCAGGTACCATCAATTATTAGGAAAATGTTAACTCCAAACAACATGGCAAAGAAAAAGTGTAGAGAAAATGATATGAATTATCTAGAATAAGCAAATCTACAGAGGACACTGGACAGGAGCTGAATGTGTAGGATAGTGGTGATGAATTGCTTCTTCGTTATTACAGTTTCTGTTGGAGGGAATTAAAGTTTTGGAATTAGATTGTGCCCTGTCTGGAGAATGACTATGACAGCTGAACTTTTAGTTTTGTGTGAGTTTAAGCTTGAAGCAAACGTAAAAGGACAAATAGCAAGTAGCAGAGAGACAGTAGAACATTATCCAACCAGGCGCTTACAACATCTAACAGAAATAAGAGTCAAGTCCTGGGGAAACAGCAAACAGAAGCTCCCAGCAGAGACCTTGGCAGAGAGAGAGAGAGTTTTCTCTCCACTGGAGCTCTAAGCATTTTATCCACAGGATAAACAGTAGCAACTTCCTTTGGAAACTGCTTACCTCCTTGCTGCCCCAGAGGATACAATGTTTTCAGCCATTTATCACCTTGCTGTTTGTCTTTTCTTCAGGCCCAGAGACAAGGAATTTTGAGGATTTAACATTGTTGTCACACTCAAACAGGTTTGAGTGGGGAACGAGGAGGGAACCAGTCTTCTGTTCTCAGAGTCCACTCTCAAAAGGGACAGAGAATACATGAGGATCCATCACTTTTTTTCACATTACAGCTGATGATATTTTTCCAGTATTGTGAGTCCAGTCAGTGCCACAGAATTGCATCCTTAAAATGGTTAGAATAGTATATTTTGTTTTGTTATTTGAACACATTAATTTTTTAAAGTAAAATAGGGGCTAAAGATGTGACTCAGTGGTTGTTCTTCCAAAGAACCCAGTTCAAATCCTAGCACCCACACGGTGACTCAGAACCATCTGCAACTTCAGTTCCAGGGGGATCAGAGACCATCTTTCAGCCTCCACAGGTACTGCATAAGTGTCATATATAGACTTACATTCATATGTGGAAAGTACCCATTGACATGAAATAAAATACTTTTAAAAAATAAGCTAAAATACATAGAATGCAAAAGAGGTTGAAAACAGAATTGCATCTTAAGAAAAGTTTCTTTGATACTTAAAGTATTACTCATCTAAAAGTCAGTGTAAAAGTGATGTCATTTAAACATTTCAAATTGTGTGAAAATATATAAGGAAAATGAAAGCTGCTTTTCTTTCTGGATCCCATTACAGACTTGGTCTCAAAATTCTGTCCTGTTACCTTTCAGGATTACTCACTGGAAATGAAATACTCCCTTAAACACACATTTTTTTTTCTAACAAAATAGGCCCACCCAGCATATATTTCTAAGACATGCTTTTTTATTTTGATCATATCTGAAAGATGCCTTTGAATGATTGCTTACAGATACATTGCTTTTGATCATTACAAGAGAGTCATCCATGTAGACTAATGTAAGAGGCTTACAACAGAAATCCTACTTTTTCCTGTGTGTGGAAGAATAGTGTGTTTGTGGAAAGAAAGAACATAAATTAATAATGCATCTCAAAACTTTCAGTTCAGTTCAGTTCCTAATTCACCCTCTTCCAAATACAGCTCATTCGTTCTTAAAAAGAAACAAACTCAGCCAGGCGGTAGTGGCGCACGCCTTTAATCCCAGCACTTGGGAGGCAGAGACAGGCAGATCTCTGTGAGTTTGAGGCCAGCCTGGTCTACAGAGTGAGATCCAGGACAGGCACCAAAACTACACAGAGAAACCCTGTCTCAAAAAACAAATCAAACAAAGAAAGAAAGAAAGAAAAGAAAAGAAAGGAAAAGAAAAGAAACAAACTCACTGATGAGTGAAGGTCCCTGCCACTTTAGGCCTTTTAGAGAATGACCTTCAGGCTGCAGAAGGTTGTCAAGTTCTGGCTTCGATTTAGCTCCTCAGATAAACACAATATTTGTTATTTGGTTGTCATTATGCTAATGCAACACACTGAAATGATCCCTAGAAGCTTTGTGTTTTTTCAGCAAAAATTTTAAATCATAATTTGTAAAATGTTGAGAAAAACTATTTTAAAAATATTGATATCTCAAAGCACTCCACTTACCCTGATAACTTAACTAAATGCTTCCTAAATTGAGGGAAACTAAAAGTTTTATAACTCGCAATCAAATATACATGTGACAGTTCTTTTCCTACACAATATTATGTGTTGGGTGATCTGAGGGAGGCAGATTTGCTGTATCTTCACACTATGGTGGTACTACTGTAATATATAGACTTAATGGCATAAGTAATGCTAGATATACTAAGAAATTACTGCATATTCTATCGTTCAAGTAAAAAATGCAGAATTTTAGTAAGCTAAACATTGATAGTAAATCATATTGTTAGTTGGTTCTACAAGGAAATATTTTTCATTTAATTTCAGATTTTTCTGATAAGATGCAAAGAAAACAAGCAGTTTCTAAAAGAATGGATGATTGTGAACTGTAGTCATGCACACAGTTTACTGGGCGTGCTCCATAGACCACTGTTCACATCACCAATAGCTTTGTTTTCATTATCAACTTGGGGAATTAGTGAATGTGTGATTTCACAAGTTTCTTACAGAAAGGAAAGAAAGCCAATTATTTAATAAATAGGTCAACAATCTGTAGTTGTTCACAACTAAATACTGCCTAATGTTTTATTAGAAGATAATGTTAAAATTGTTTTGCTTACCAAATGAACTCTTTAAAAAAGAAATGGATTTATTTAAAAGAATATTTCTTACATTAATTTAAAGACATCAATTATGAACCATAAAATTTTAGCATTAAATTTTTTGATTACTAAACATCATTAATTGGTAACATCAGCTAGTGAAGCTTTGATTGATACATTGAGAAAATAACATGAACCACACAATATGCCTTTTCATTGCAGATAAGAATCTAAGTTACTTTTCTTAGTTTTTATTTCCTTTAAATTTTGCTTAAATATTTTATTTTTGTATCTGCTTGTTCAGAAACTTATTCAAAAACTAATTGGGATTTTACATAATTATTCTTGGTCTTTGTATTTATTTGTTTATTTTATTTAGTATTTATTTTTATTTGTGTTTGTGTGTGTGCATGAATGTGCAATAATGGCTGCCACAGAATAAGGTGTAAAGTGGGAAGAAACAGAACAGGAGAAATTATTCAATGTGTGTAAATGTATTGATTAGAAAGAGAAATAAATTCTGATGTGTTGTGGCAATTAGGTGGCCACAGTTGAAAACAATGTAATGGGCATCTTAAAGTAGCCCAAGGAGATTTTTGAGGTCTTACAATGGGAAGTGAATGTTCCATATGTTGACTAATTACTCTAATTCCATCTTTTAGCAATGTAATTTGGTTATGTATTGAGAGAAAACTGTACCCCACAAATGTTTATTTTATCATTTATAGTATACATGGATGTATGTAGTACATTTAATGCTGGTTTTGGTTAGTGCTGCTGCTGAACAATGAGGCCACACTCTAAACACTGACTGCATGAAGACCCACTGCCATACATTCTTCATTTGCTCATGTGTCTAATACATTAACTGTCTCTATCAGCTACAGTGTTTGAAAACGTGTATTTCTACTTTTCTATGAGATTACCTCTTAATCTCTCTTAATATCAGTTCAGTACATTATTAGTGCCTTCTTTTATACTTGATACTTATGTGTAATTTATGAAATATTTACTTGATAAAATGATCTTGTTCTGATATGTGGAAAATGAACACACATAACAAATTTCACATTTAGTACTTCTATATGGGAGCTAGAGAGATGGCTTTGTGGTTGAAAGGAAATACTGAGCCTGCAAAGGATCTGAGTTCAGTTCCCACCAACCATGTTGGGTAATTTAAACTGCCTGGAAATACGGGCTCAGGGTATGTAACAGGTTCTAGCCTCTTTAGGCATCAGCTTACATGTGAATATGCCCCCAAAATAAATACTCAATGCATGTACATAATTAAAAATTGAAAAATTCAATGCCAGGCAGTGGTGGTGCATGCCTTTAATCCCAGCACTCAGGAGGCAGAGCCAGGCAGATCTCTGTGAGTTCGAGGCCAACCTGGGCTACCAAGTGAGTTCCAGGAAAGGCGCAAAGCTACACAGGGAAACCCTGTTTCAAAAAACAAAAACAAAAACAAAAACAAAAAATCAAAAAACTCAAAACAAAAACAGCAAAAAACTTCTGTATGATTAGTTAATGGACTTGAACTTTAGAAAAGACAGACCCTTCCCTCTGTACAGTATTATCAACTACTATACATCATCAATCAGCTTTCTCTAGATGTGCGAACCTATTTCTGGCTTCTCTATTTTGTTCTACTGATTGTTTTGTTAAACCCATGTCAAAATCACCATTCTTACAGTTATAGCATAAGGATCAGTATTTGCCTTGTTCTTCGTAATAAGTCATTTTTGTTTCTAATAATCGATTTATCAACTTCCTATGTATTGTTCTGGATTTTTGATTAGAATTACATGGACCAGAAGAATTTATGCCTCCACCTTGTCTTTTTTTTTTTAAAGATTTTTTTTTAAAAAAGATTTGTTTGTTTACTTTGTATTACTGCTTTGCTCAAATGCAGGTATGTGTACCGTGTGTATTTGTTGGATCCTGTGGAACTGGGGTTAGAGATGGTTGTGAGCCATTAGTGGGTTCTGGGAATTGAAATCTTACAACACTTGTAAGAACAACAAGTGCTCTTATCCACTGAACCATCTTTCCAGCCTCTACCTTGAGCCTTCTAATAAATACCCTTCTATATCATTATAATTTTTCAACATGACTACCAGAAATCATTGTGCTTTATTTTATAGATGTAGATGTTAAGAGAATTTGTTCCTCAGAATTGAATATTGTGAATTCTTTTTAAAGTTCTATTTTTTATAATTTACTTTTGTGTATATATATATACACACACAGACACACATGAGCACACGTAAAGGTCAAAAGACAGCTTGTGGAAGTAAATTCCCTCCTTCAATCATGTGAGTCCTGGAGTCAAATTCAGTTCATTAGCGTTAGTGCAAGCATCTTTATCCACAAAACCATCTCACTAGCCCTTGAATTCCGAGTTTAATCTCTAGTACCTCAAGGACATTGAATTTCCCATCTGATTCTGGTATAAAGTGCTGAAAAGTTTTCTACTTAAGGTTTAATGTCTTTGGAAAACTGCAGAAGACTCCTGCAGGGAAGGAGAGAAGCCAGGACTAAGTCTAATTTTCGTGTTTGCTTCACCAGAACCAAGGTGAGGTTTTAAGAGCAGACGTCTGGGAGCCTAGGGCATCTATGTTCATAAAAGGGCATTACTCAAAGAAAAAGTAAACATTCTCCTAGCCTCATGACAGGATGTAGTTTGGTAATTTTGTAGCAGAGAACAAGGGACCTAGCAGGTGGGCTCCTACCTTAAGGGTACTACCTTCTATGGGAAATGCATTCAATACTGCTGAGTTTCAAGTTCTTGTTTTTGAAAACAGTCTCCAGGCTTTAAAAATACTGACACAGAAGAGATAAAGGATCTGCAGTTACCAAGCTTCTGAAGTTCACATCCTAAGGAAAGTAAGATTTGTGGTGACACCATCTCAACTCTGTAAAGGTGGGATGACAGAAGATGGGTGGTGTAAGAGTCAGGAGAAGGCAGGGTGTAGAAGGATAGTCAAGCTGATGGAATGGTAGCTGACAGGGGTGGGAGGGGTCCTGTTGATTTTACTGTGTTGACCTTATATTCAATGATAGCCAATCTCACTATTAACTTTAATGATTTGTAGGTTGTGTGTCTGGATTGTTGAAAGTGTAATTGTGCTTTAATAATTAACTGCAGCTTTTCCTTGTAGCCCTTATGCTTTTTACGGTATTTTCGTCGGTTGTCTTATCTCCCGGTTGGGACCTCCACTACTGTGACAAGTGAGAGAAGATGAAAGGCATCGTGTTCCTTTTTGCGTCACTCATTGCAGTGGCGTAGATTTTAGCAAATATTTTGTCACATAGAATTTTCCTTTTACAGATTATTTTTATTATTTATTTATTTATTATAATTCTATTGAAAACAATAGGAATCTCACCAGCTACTTCTCAGCCATATAAAAATAAGTGTAAAAGATAATTTCCTAGAGTTCATTGATCTTGATATAGATTACATTCTCTTATTGACTATTTTATCAGGCATATTGTGCTAATTATTCATGCCACTAACTATGGCCATCAGCTCTTGCAATCAGTGGTTTAACTAAGGGTAATTTATTTAGCAATATGATGATTTAGGGACTATTTTAAGATTGTATTTATTGTGGTTAGCAGGTCCCTCTTTGTCTCAATTCTACCTAACAGACTCAACATCTGTTGGGTGCCTGGCATCTCCTGCTGGACCATATGGACATGTCTGGAAAAGGAGGTGGTAGAAAGAGAGAGGCTTACTGAAAGTCTCATACACTTTTCCCGAGTGTGACAATGCTTTCTGTTAAATTCCAATGGCAAGTTCGATTTGATATTCCTTACAAAATAGGAAATTGTAGTCTAGCTGAGTGATAGGAACATAGAAGACAAGAATTAATGAATATCACTCATTTTACTGCCATCTTCCACCCAATACATTGAGCATCTAGGATTCACACATGCACACACGCACACACGCACACATGCACACACGCACACACACACACACACACACACACACACACGCGCACACACACACACACACACACACGCGCGCACACACGCGCACACACACACACACACGCGCACGCACGCACACACACGCACACACACACACGCGCGCATGCGCACACACACATATACACACACACAGACACAGACACACACACACGCGCACACACACACACGCACGCACACACACACACACGCACACACACACAGACACACACACGCACACACGCACACGCACACACATGCACACGCACGAGAGAGAGAGAGAGAGAGAGAGAGAGAGAGAGAGAGAGAGAGACCTGGTAAAATAAATGAAAAATCAAAAGAGAAAACAACTCTTAAATATCTACTTAGTCTCAATTTAATTTCTGCTCCATGTGAAGACAAAATAATTTGTCATTCCTTTGCAGTTTTTTAAATTTAATTTTAATTAGGTGTCTGTGTGTTTGTTGTGTGGATATCATAGATATTCAAGGAGGCTGAAAGAAGGTGTCAGATCCCCTGGAACTAGAAAGTTATTGGTGATTGTGTATTCTTTTTATTTGTTCGTGAGTTTTTTTAGACAGGGTTTCTTTATGTAGCCTTGGCAGTCCTGGAACTTTCTCTGTAGACCAGGCTGGCTTCAGACTCACAGAGATCTGCCTGCCTCTGCCTCTCAAGACTTGAGATTAAAGGAGTGTGCCACCACTGCTGAGCATTCTTAACCACTGAGCATCTCTTTGGTCCTAATTTGAATCTTTCTTACGAAGAATTTAAATTGAAGTTATTACTTTTTTAGAGAAAAAAATAATAGCACCCTAAATTTGTTCACATTTTAATTCTTTGCTTAGGAAAAAAATGGTAGTGCTAATTAAATCGCTGAAAAATTTTTTGGAACTTGTTATTAAAAACAAAACAAAACTGGGGTTTCTTTCATAATTTCTGTTTTCTCTTCATAGATTAGATAGTCTCAGGTTCTTGGTTAGACAACCAGTGTCAGGAATGGGTTCCATTTCCTGCAATGAGCCTTAAGTCAAATCAGATATTTGTAGGTTATTCCCACAGGCTTTCTGCCACCATTACACTAAGATATCTTGCTGGCAGTACACCATTGTGGATTACAGGGTTTGTGGCTGGGTTGGTGTTGATGTTTCCCTTTGGTAGCCTACAGAGTACCTTCTTACATTAAAGACACTGGAACATAGGGGTGAAGGCTCTATGTAGGTACCAGCTCAGCTTCTGCATATTCAATGAGTTATGTAATTGTTGTCTTCAGTAAGGGGACCTGGCTGTCAGTATGAGAGAACAACCTATATATACTCTTGGCAATAGCCTGGGGCCTGGGTTGTTTGGGGATTCCCCTGGAACCACTTAGGCCAATAACTGAGTTAGATATAATCCAATCTCAGTACTGGAAGGTTCATTTGGTGACAAGTAATGGCCATTTGAGGTGCTGCTCCTCTACTATTTGGTAATTTCAGCAAGATTGCCTTTATTATGTATATATCTTAGGAAGCTTCTGCTGTACTAGGTTTCCATACTACCCTTAATATAGCCCTTAAATTTAGCTGTCTCTTCTTGTATTCCCTCTCTCAGCCCCTCTTCCTTCTGCATCCCCACATCCACTCATAACTATCTATTGTATTTTCTGTTCCTAAAAAGATCTGTCCCTTCTAGTAGCGTCCTCTATACCTAACCTTGAAGATTGGTTAGCATTGACTTAACAGCTAATACCCACACATGGGTACATACATAATATATTTTTCTTTCTGAGTCTGGGATACCTCACTCAGGGTCATTTTTTTTCTAGTTCCATTTGCTTACCTATGAATCTCCTATTTCATTTTTTAATGGCTGAGTAATAATCCATTGTGTAAATGTACTGCAATTTCTTTATCCTTTCATCTGTTGAGTATCTAGGTTGTTTCTAATTTCTGGCAATTATGAATGGAGCATCAAGGGACAAGGCTGAGCAAGTGTCTCTGGTAGGATGAAGTGTCATTTGGGCATATGCCCAAGAGTGGTATAGCTGGATCTTGAAGTAGATCGATTCTTATCTTCCTAATAAATTGCCACACTGATTTCCACAGTGGTTGTACAAGTTTGCACTCCCACCAGCAATGGCTGAGTGCTCATATCTGCACCAGCATGATCTGCCACTTATTTTCTTGATCTTAGCCATTCTTACTGGTGCAAGATGAAATCTCAAAGTTGTTTTGATTGGCATTTCCCTAAGGCTAAGGATGTTGAACATTTCTTTGTTTCTGGGCCATTTGAGTTTCCTTTTTTGAGAATACTGCTTAGATCTGTACTCTAGTTTTTCATTGGGTTATTTGTTTTCCTGATATCTAGTTTCTTGAGTTCTTTATACATTTTGAATATTAGCTCTCTATTGGATATGGAATTAGTAAAAATCTTTTCCCATTCTGTAGGCTGATGCTGAATGTCAGTTTGTTTGCTATGCAGAAGCCTTTCAGTTTCCTAAGATCCCATTTGTTAATTGTTTATCTAAGTGCCTGTGCTAACAGTTCAGAAAGTCTTTTCCTGTGCCAATGAGTTCAAGGCGATTCATCACTTTTTCTCCTTTCAGGTTCAGTGTATCTTAGTTTTTGCTGAGGTTTTTGATCCATCTGGAGTTAAGTTTTTATGCAGGTTGATAACTATGAATCTGTTTGGATGTTTACACATGAAGGTGTCCAGTTTGACCAGCACCATTTTCTGAAGATGCTGTCTTTTTTCCAGTGTGTATTTCTGGCTTCTTTATGAAAAACCAGCTGTCCATTGCCCTGGCCAGCGGGGTGTCAACGGGGCCACCAACCTGTGGGAGAGAATGAAAGGACAGGGTGACACAAAGAGACAGCAGCAAGACAGTATTCTGATCAAGCCGCCAATCTTTATTGTTCTCCACATGGCTTATATAGCATAACGGGGGAAGGGACAGGAAGGAGGGAAAGGGAAAAGGGGCGTGTAGAACATGGAAGGGGTGCAAGACGTGTGAGGCAGATAGTGCACCTGCGAGATATCGGCTAAGGTCACTGGTCAGGGGCAGTATATTCTGTTGCTAGGCTACCTGACCCTGGAATGCTCTTTACCTTCGGTTGTCATGGCACCTGACTGTGGGATGTTCTCTTATCTTGGAAGGCCTCTGGTTACTGCTCTGGGAAGGGGTTTATGAGTTATTCTTTGGTTTAGCTAGTACTTTCTATGGTTCATGTTTGGTTCCTGACATCTTGGTCCCTAACAGTCCATGGGTATATGGATTTTTGTCTGTGTCTTCAATTTGATTCTGTTGATCAATGTGTCTGTTTTGGTGCTGATACCAAGCTGGTTTTATTACTAGAGCTCTATAGTACATCTTAAAATTGGAGATGGTGATGCCTCCTGTAGTTCATAATGCAAAGATATTGATGCAGATACATAAACATTGGGGGTTGATTTTGATATGGTTGGCAATATAACCTAATTCAAAATTTAGAATTCATAAATTCTCCACAATATTTTAAAGTCAGTTTTCATCAAAACTGTGTTTAGTTTTGAGTGCTATATGCTTGTCATGAATATTTTATTGAAGGGAAATATATAATTTAGGGTATTTGGCTCAGATCTTTATATTGAAAACCTTACATTCTAAATTTCAAATATTTTTAACTACATAAATTGGCATAATTATTATTTGGCCTATTAATAGATAGATTTAAACCACTCTCCACTCAAATCAGAATCTAATGGTCAGTTCTACTCCATAGATTCTGATTTATCACATGTACAGATTTCCCACAATTTAAACATCTTGGGGTCTAGGGAAGAAAAACCTCTATATCCTTTCTGGCAAAAGTATTCCATTTTTATTAATTCCATTCTTATCAGCATTATGAGAACAGAAACTCATTTTCAGTTAATTAGAACACCCATGAGTAGTGGGTATCACTAACTCAAAATAAAATCACCATCTCTCGGAACACTTACACCTGAGTGTAGCTGAAGTTTTCTCCAGTCCTGCTTGGCTCCCATGGCCCTGCAGCTGCTTAGACCCAAGTAAACACACAAAGGCTTATATTAATTAAAACTGCTCGGCCACTAGCTCAGGCTAACTATTGAATACCTCTTACACTTAAATTAACCCATAATTCTTATTCATGTTAGCCATGTGGCTTGGTACTTTTTCTCATTTCTGCCTTTACATCTTGCTTCCTCTGTGTCTGGCTGGTGACTCCTGACTCAGCCTTCCTGTTCCCAGAATTCTCCTCTCTGCTTATCCCGCCTATACTTCCTGCCTGGCTACTGGCCAATCAGCATTTTATTTATCAACCAAATCAGAGCAAAAACATTCACAGCACTCAGAATGACATTCCTATCACCTGAGTGCTTTCACTTTTCTAGAAACACAATTTTCTGATCTTTGCCACTTACTTTGGAAAAACAGAGTGAAGGGGAATCTGCGTGTCTTGTAGCAAAACACATTATGTTCATTGTGAGAGTAGAAGATGAGATTTTTTTCAATCAATATTGAGAGTGTATTTTTACTCCTCATAAAGCCCAGCTCGTGTGAGCTGCTGCCTGAAGGACACTCAAAGATTCAGAGGCCAGTGCAGAGTGTAGGTACCTCAGTGCATCCTTGTGGGTAGCTCAAGAACCTGGGGATCTTTCCTATAACAGGCACATTGATACACAGTTGTCCAAGGGCACAGACACAATAGAGAAAAACAAGGAAACAGAGAATCCTACTTATACCCTCTTTTCAGAAAGCAGACCCCAGGACCAACAGTAAAGGGGGAACCCTTAGCAAGCAGGAGTCACCTGACCCCTGCACCACCTTTCATCTCCTCATTGGTGCTGTAAAGTACTATGTCTTATAGTGTTTGATTTACCATATTAAATAAAAGTATTTTGCTTTGTAACAAAGACCTTTCAAGTATTATGTGGCTGTATATAGGAATTTTTAGAGAAAAGTGTTTCAAATTCAAAATTATATGGTCTAGAGTATTGCCCATCCTTATCTAGTAATTCATTGAAGAAGTAATAGTAATAACTGCAAGAAGATAACAAATAATGTCTTGCTTGCTCATAAGCAAAGCTTTGTAAACATTGGTTTCAACAATTACACAAGTTAGAGTTCTCTAGAAAAGCCAAATGTGTGCCCATGTACCAGTGAGTGTGTGTATGTGTGTTCTGATAGGAAAATGGATTGATGTTTATGAACAGATCTAGAGGAAAAGAAAACAAAAGAAGAGATCCTGATGGATTTTCAGGAATTTTCTTAGGGAATTGTGGGCTTTGACAGTTCAAAATCCTCTTGGACAAACCAGTAGGCTGTGATTCAGTTAGAAGTAGAATGAAGAAGTAGAAATTCGGGAACAGTTTCTGTGCAGCAGTTGGGAGGCAGACTCCTTTGTTCCCTAAGAACCCTCAGGCTTTCAAAGCTAGCCACAAACTGGACGTAGCCTTTCCGAATTATGGAACATCATCTTCAATTGATTGAAACACGGCTCACATCTTCAACATGTCTTTACAGCGACATCTGAACTAGTGTTTACCCAATCACTGAACACCATAGCCTAGCCAAGATGACACTGTGTTTAACAGCAACAGTACTCCTCTAAAGCAAACAGAAATACTCACCCACTCTTGTAGTAGTCCTGTGTTCTTAGCATTGGTCAAATGTCTCTCAGTGCAGTTATCTTTGGAGAAATGGAAGGCCTCTGTGATGGCTTTCCAAAGGTGATCTGAGGGGATTTTTGTTTTTAAAGTGTGAGCTTTCCCCAAAGTAGAGCTGCTGAAAGGTCCTCAGGAACTATCAGCCATACCATTTATTGGATTTCTTGGTTGGCAAGAGGGAATATGTACCAATGAATGTGTGACTTCTTCATTATCCTTAATTAAACTCTTTATTTATTTTATTTTATTTTTTATTTTTTTGAGCTGAGGATGGAACTCAGGGCCTTGCACTTGCTAGGCAAGCGCTCTACCACTGAGCTAAATCTCCAACCCTTCTTAATTAAACTCTTACAGCTACATCATTTTAAAAGAGCTGGTAGTTTCTCAGATCTCTAAGGTCTCCAAATCAGAGTGTTCGCAAGAAGACTGTATACAAGACTACATAGATTTCTTCTGAGAGAAAAACAGAAAGAGATAGAAACTGGAGGCTTCTCAGATACTGTGGTGCTCTAAGGTATAGTGTGGGGGTGGAGAGCTTTGAGTGTGGTAAACTCTGCAAGTGATCAAAGAAACTCCCTGCCAAAACCCAAACACATAAACCTTCTTAGATTTCTAAAGATACTTCACAAGGCCTTGTACTCACAGGAGAAATCAAAAGTAATACTCAGCCCCAGGTGAATCTCTTGGCGGGCTAGGAGTGAAGAAAACTTTCAAGTAGATAAAGGTGTGTTCTGGTGGTCCAGAACCTAACAGAGCCAGAGTTGGTTTTCCCTATTTTTATTTCTTCTATACAATAAGTTTGTAACTCTCTTTGTTTTTAGACAGTTACTAAACAACTTTGCTCAGATGTATTTAAAAGCAGTATTTGTTCCTTTCACAGCCACCAGCCCCCTGCCTTAGAACAAAATCCAGAAGATTACAGTAGGAAAAAGTTGGAAACAGAATTTGTAATTCTTCTGAATCTGTAGAACAGTGGCTAATGGTTGTGTGTAATTGTGGAAGTAAAACATGTTGATGACAATCAGTTAACATTTATGACATACCTATATGAATCCATATATAGAGTTGAACACCAGAAAGATGATTCTTAAACAGTTTTTCATTTTGCACTGTCTCACAGAGAATGTCCTTGGTGAGACCCCTCAGATTGTTGCTAATAGTTGAAAAGTTTCATTTGTGGTTTGAAGTGGCATAACATTAAAGTGAAGTGCTTCAACAATGTGCATGTATTAAAACTTTAATTGCTATCCATTGATGGGCTATCATTTCATTCTCACAAAAGTTACAGACTAAGTGGGAGCACATTATGCGTTAGAAAAGAATAAAAGAAAAGTAGAAATAGAGGATTGGCTCCTATGTTGTCCAAGACTGACAGCACATAGAGTTCAAAGACAGAAAGCAACACCAGAGTCCTTTGGTTCAGGAAGGGTGTGGAGATTGTAGCCCTTGATCTGGGCTTGAAAGAGCCCTGTATTTGAATAGGGAGAGATAACTATTCAGTCCTTAAGGGAGAATTTCCACTATCTGCTGTTTCTTTCCTGGCCATCCTTTCATCCTGCCATTTGATTGGGTTGATATGCAAGGAGCACAGAACATGAAAGCATCTTGATATGTCCATGAGTCTATTTGAATTAGACTTCTTAAGGAAAATCAGTAGAGGAAATAAAAAGGCAAACTATAGGGGTGGGGCAGGGAAGAGGTTCACATGGATCAGGTTATTCAGCATTCTACAAGGACACTTTCTTCTTTCAGGTGCACTCTTGTGGCAGTAAAAATCTCAAAGGTGTGAGATTTTAGTTAGAAGCAGCATCTCACTAGCCCTGGCTGTGCACACCTTCAGTGCTCACTCAGGAGTCAGACAGGCTGATAGATCACTATGGGTTTGAGACCAACCTAGTCTTCATAGTGAGACTCTGTCTTGAAACAAAACAAACACATTTAATCCACAAATAGAAATGCTTCTTTAACTAATAAAAGAGGATCATTAATTTTAAATTCTCTCACCTACTACATTACTACTTATATATGCTGCCAGTGTCCTTGGGTAAGTGGAATTAAGCCATCTTATTAGCACATAAAAACCATGTATGAACGTTGCCTCATTACTTCTGCTGAAAATAAAAGGCAAAAATTTTGATTAAATCACAAATTACTGATATTTTTGCTGTGTATCAGTTATTTTTCTCATTAAAATTCTAAATGCAGAAGGGAAAAGATGCCTGAACAAGATGGAGAACTCATGAGTAAATATTAGTAATATAGGATGTATTAGTAATGTAGGCTGTAGCATTTATCTTATAAGACAAAAAATGTTGTTCCGACTGCTTAGAACAGTACTTGACATACAGTAGATACTTCAGAACCAATTTTTGAATCGAATTCCATTTTAGTTGTAAAACTGGGTTTTTAAATATTTGATTTGATCCCCATCACAAGACCACAGTGCTTTTTTATGACTTCCTGATTGGAACTGTTCATTATGATAATAGTCCTACAGACTTTTAGAAATGCTCTATAAAACCAAACCAAAGTGCCTTGGCATATTTTCAGTAATTAGAAAAATCTGTTTTCTGTCTCTTCCCTTCCCAACTTCATGTGTGCAGAGGGGAAGATACACCCCATGTTTCAGCATTTGTTTGGGAATGTTCATTAGGGAACATGTCTCTCCATGAACAAGCAGGAGGGCCTGGGAAGGGAGAATATTACTGCGTTTGTTGTGCCTCTGCAAATTCTCAAATCTTGGCAGACCCACCTTTTAGGACAGAGGATTATATCAAGGATTCTGATTGAAAAAAAAAAAAAAAAGAAAAGAATCAATGGAGTTACCAGGGTTCTCATGGCCTCCTCTGTAGAACTTGAGTCTTTCTGGATGCTCAACTGCACTTAGTCTCGGAGTTATTTGTGTCCATTGTGTGATTTGGTAGGGGGAAGAGAATCTATTGTCACCTCAACTTTGGACTGCTAGTGACATGTGCTGTAAACCTGAGATGGGATCAGAATTGATTGAAGTAGAAAAGGTCACTGGATTGTTACTGGATTCTGCCACTCATTAGCTTAACTTGACTATCTGCCAATGCAAAATCATAATTCTTGAAGCTTTTGTGCCTGGCTGTAAAACTGTAGGTTCTGTTAGTTCTACTTACCTCTCCCCAAATCCCATGGGGAGAATGTGATTGGGAAAAGAAATAAAATTGCAATTAAAGAGCTTAGCTTTTAAGGCCTTATGTAATTGGAAGGCATGAGGTAGGAATCTTATCGTGGTTCCCCAGAGCAAAGTAGCAAGCCATGAAAAAGAGAGCAGTGCAAAGATGCTGGATTTTAGCATAGGGATTGATTATTCTATAATAGCACCATTAACTACTATCATTTATTGAGGAACGCTTGCATGTCAAATCTGTCATATCTTTGTAGGAATTGTCTCATTATTAGAAAGATTATATTAATATCTTTGTGTCTGTGTAAGGCTTATAGACTATTTTGTTATACGTTTATATTTAAGACACCTTTATATACTTACACATGGTGAAATAATATAAACAACACCTTAGACTTACTCAATACAAACTTTAGTAGAGTGATGCCACGAAAACGTATTCAACTTGACAAGAAATTAAGTTGTAAATACACTTTACATCTGCAACACAACAAAAGACACAGAAGTTTGTCCTGGAGAATGCACATATTAAAGAGTGTAGGGTAGTTAATCAGATAAACACAGCTAAGAGCAGAACGCTGTTGTTGGAGAAATGCTAGCCTAGAATGCTACTATCTCATGTGAGCATTCTTTGCAGACCTTGACCATATATTTGTAGTCCTGGCACTTTCAATCTATAAATCTACTAATTGTTAAGGTTATATGTAGGTATGTGCTTTCCTAGCTCATTCACTTGTTCACCATGAATTCTCATGCATTAGAGTAGTGTTGAAAATGTAGCAGGTATTCAGGCTTCTTAGTGGACCATGGAAAACAAATGTAGTAGCAGTTTGCTGTCAGCAGGTCTGGCGGGGTCTTTTCTGAGTGAAATCCAGCCATTCTCCCTGCGTGACTTTAGCACAGCTTCTCAGCTTCTGTATAATAGGATCCTCCTTCTTAGGAGAAGGTCATGTCTGTCAGAGGAAATCGAACAGCCTAAGAAATGCTTTAGGTGTTTATGCCACTACATTTGGAAGTGAAGAGCTGTTGATTTTTATTATAGGATTATATCACATTGTATCATAATTTGTTCCCTAAAAAGTACCTGATAGTAAAATTATTTAAAAGTTGATAGAGAGAAGAAAAAAAATGGAAAAAACATTTCTTCCTATGTGACCAACAGCCCAGTTTCCTTACCTAGAATGCAGTAATAGGAAGACAGCTAGTTAGCAATGTCGTTGAAAGGGTTACCTCTAAAATACAGACATTACCTGAAAGTAATTAAAATTGTGACATTTGTGTACATTATATCCAGCCTGAGCTACTCCAGGACTTCCTTAGGGGAATGTGGAATTAATTTTTTTCTCATAAGAAAAGAGTAACTGGAGGTCAGAACTCAGGATGCTATCTTAACAGAGACAAGAGTGATTTTTTATAATCATCCAGTACAAAACTGGATTTGTTGATGAATTTAGTTGTTTTTTCTACTAATATAAAAAATACTATTTCAGCATGTGTAATGGCCACAATACTACGTTATGTAACAGGAAACCACATAAGAGGCAAATCATTTGTCTTTGGGTAACTGAATTTAAGGATTTGAAAATAAGTCAAGAATCCAGGGATGTATATGCCAGAAAACAGATTGGATTCCATAATGAAGAACAATTGTTTCATGCAGTGGGTTCTGAAGCCCCTCCTTTCTTAGAGGCAGCTGCCAGGTCAGCAAAGTTTTTCCCAGAGTCTCATAAATCTCCAGTGACCTGCCCTTGGCTATAAATACAGAAAAACACACATGATCTTTTAGAACTAATTAATAATTATCTAACACTTGCAATCTGGGTATTTTGAAAAATTGCTCAATCTTTTGCTGTTTATTAAGCATTTTGTATATAATGCCAACAATACTCTAGAATACAGATACTGCTGAGATATTCTGCAAGTTCTTTAAAGTGAAACTTATAATAATTCGGGGCATAAACTATTGCTGTCTGGTTTAGAAGTAACACAGGGCTGCTGTTCTTTTCTCAAACCACCATAAGTACCAGTCATCTAAAAATGAGTCTGACTTCAGCCACCTTGGATGTTCCTCTTTGTTAATCCATTCCTAGAAGTCAGCAGTAGAGCATGTCTTCATCTACCTATAAATCAACCAGCAGTTAGCTCGAAGTACATGGATTATGTTCTGTAGGAGAGATCTCAGCTCTCAGGGTTTGTGCTACAAAGGAATTGATTGTATTTATCGACCACTTATATAGTATCATGATTTGACCTCCCGTTCAAATGCTTTAGGGATGGTGACTTATCTAAAAGTGTAAGCACCTTAAGAGTTACATCTCACCATGTCTTAATACAGATGAAGAGACTGGAGTAGATGTGGACTAATTCACTGGAGACTACATTGCTTGTGAATGATGGGGCCCACACTGTAATCTGATTCATCTGATTCATAATCTGGGACCTTTTCGACATCAAAGTGAGGGAAATGGCATGCTCTCAGGGAATATTAATAATGACAGCGTTTACTGTCTCATTTCCTGAATGTTTTTTCTTGAGTGTTGGCAAGACAAGTCTCAGTGATTAAGCCAGGGCTGGTATCCTGGCTGCCTTCTTCATTATCCTATGCCACAGAGTAACCAACCATCCATCCTGCTGCTCACTTTGCACTACCAAGGTGTGTCTATGAGGCACCTTTTGCCCCTTAGCTGTCTCCTGGAGGCTTCCTCACCATCTTTAATCTCAAGCAGTGTATTTCTCCTCCATTAGGCACATAGGCAAGGCTTTGCATGTATGTGCTTATTTTGTTTGCTTGGCATAATTTGCTGTTCATATTCATGAAATTCTTCTTGAATGGGTACTGTTTGGAGCTTTATATACATTGTTTCTGGACCTTTTAAATCCACATCAGAAAACTTTCTAATGGACACATTTTTTAAACAATAATATTTAAAATAATAAACCACAGTCAATAATAGGCCAGTATAGGGCATGTTCAAAACTTCTTTGGACTCTATGATGTCAACTATATATTAATTTGTCATATTAAATAATAAATTTGTAAATAAAGTAAGACAATGAACAGAAAACAAGAGATTGCCGGGTGGGGGTGGCCTTTGATCCCAGCACTCAGGAGGCAGAGCCAGTCGGATCTCTGTGAGTTCGAGGCCAGCCTGGTCTATAGAGTGAGATCCAGGACAGGCACCAAAACTACACAGAGAAACCCTGTCTCAACCCCCACCCCCCCAAAAAAAAACAAAACCAAAAACAAAACAAACCCCAAAATCAAGAGATTAATCTTGCTTAAAAATTAAGCTGAATGTGTGTTCCCAAAATAAACTCAATAGATTTGTATTGTTTCAGAATGATTAGAAATCAATATGTCTGCCCGGCAGTGGTGGTGCACATCTTTAATTCCAGCACTCGGGAGACAGAGGCAGGTGGATCTCTGTCAGTTTGAGGCCAGCCTGGTCTCCAAAGTGAGTTCCAGGAAAGGCGCAAAGCTACACAAAGAAACCCTATCTCAAACAAACCAAAAAAAGAAGAAGAAGAAGAAGAAGAAGAAGAAGAAGAAGAAGAAGAAGAAGAAGAAGAAGAAGAAGAAGAAGAAAAGAAAAGAAATTGTTAAGTCTAATTAATATTTAATAAATTAAGATTTATTTTATATATCACTGATGTTTAATTTTGAAATTACTATACAATTTCCATAAAATCTATGATTAACATGGCATTTTCGGTACAGATGTTTTCAGTATGTGCTTTAAAATCCCAGAGTCTTAAAATTAGTATATTATTTGACAAAGAGGATAGGTGTTTATCATAGGAACCCATACATTTCTAAAGATAATGTACAGAAGGCCAGAGATGGGCCTTATGCATCACAAGCCCAAGGTAAGAAATGTACCAAAGAGAAACTGCATGTGGCCCTGTACGGTTAGTAAGTTTCTTATTGTTGGTCAGAGAAAATGAAAATCTTCAAAGAATCCAAAAAGTATCTAGATCATCGGACTGAAAGATAGAAGGGTGGGGCAAAAGATAGATTATTTTGCCAAAAATAGAGTGATGGGTGATGACCTTTAGAGAGGGAGACAAGGAAAGACCATATTAGAATGCACATGCGAAACAACAGTAACTTACAGATCCAGAGCCCAAATAAGAACCACACGAGAAGCTATGTGACTGAGTGGCTGCAGAATAAGATCTAGGGCCAACTGAACTGGTCTCCAGGAATAAGCTGTGGTGAAACAGGAGACTGAACCCCACTCTGCAGTCTTTAGATTTTTAAGTGATCTTAGGCAGATTAAGCATGTGGTTACTTGGATTCAGTGTGAGTGGCAATTTACTATAAGAAGAGATTGGGGATTTAGGAACTTGGAGGATGATGACTGCATTCATTTCTTCTAAGTTATTTGTTCACTATTTTCTCGTGGACTTGTTATTTTCCTGGCTATACAATGTTAATGATCTATTGGTTGGTACCTTTTTTACACAAGTTTTGATAATTCAATCACACTGACCTTATTGGTTACCTGGAATTATATAGAATGTTAAGTAGTTTTAAATTTATTTTTTGAGCAGGAGAGATGGCTCAGTGTTTTGGAGTACCTACTGCTCTTGCAGAGAACCTGGGTTCAACTCAGTACCTACAAGGTCTCAAAATCTGATATAATTACATTCCCAAGGGATCTGATGCCCTTTTCTGACTGCTTGGACAACAGGTACCCATGTGGTACAATACATACATGTAGACAAAATACTCATACACATAAAAATTGAATATTTTTTTTTGAAAAAGCTATTTTAAAACTAAGAAAAGAAAAAAGAAGGAAAGAAAGGGACTGGAGAGAAACTCAGCAGTTAAGAGCTTTTCTGAAGGACCTGGATTTCCTTCCCAGCACCAACATGATGGTCCACAACCATCTGCATCCATCACACTCTTCTGGCCTCTGAGGGTAATACACGCATTGGTACACAACGTAGATACAGGGAAAACACCCATATGTATATGAAATAAAAATTTTGAAAAAATGTTTGGAAAAGTAAAAAAATGCTCAAGTATCTCAATTTGCAGTCTCTAGGTTTTTAGAGACTGGGTTTCAGAGTACATACTTAGAAATTCTTGGTTGGGGATTTAGCTCAGTGGTAGTGTGCTTGCTAGGCAAGCACAACGCCCTGGGTTCGATCCTCAGCTCCAAAAAAAAAAAAAAAAAAAAGAAAAGAAAGAAATTCTTTATTAACTTAACAAATGATGCATTTTTAATCATTCAATGTTAACAATGTTTTTTTTTTAAGCTTTCAAAGTTAAAAAACGATTCACCAACTAACAGAAATTACAAATCAACTCACCTTGTTGTGTTCCTAAATAAGGATAAGTATGTCGTCAGTGGACACAGACATAATACATCTCACTCAACTTTATGGATTTCAATTCTGATGATACTAAATACCTTTTAATTAAATAAGTAATAACTGAAATCAATTTTCATTAGCACTCATTAACAAAACTCTAAGTTGTCAGTGACTGTATATGTATTTGCATAACTAACTAAACATTGAAAAGTATCAGAGCTTCACATTGGGGTCCTCTAGATTTGATTCAAATTATATTGTCCCCATAAGACTTAACCCCTCTGGGTGGTATTTAATTTCAACATTTTTCTCATCACTTTCCTCCCTCCATACTTCCCTATGCCCGTTCCAGCTCCCTTTTCCCTAAACTTACTTTTAAATAGAAAATTTTCTCCCAAACAGTTTGTTAATTTTTAAAATTACAATAATGGTAGTAATAATTATTTCACTGTAAAATATGCTTATTACTTCCTTATTACTTTATTATGTAAATAATTACTCAAACTTTTAAGCTTGAAAAAATAATTATAATGAATTAGGGTTTTTTCCCAAAACAGTTTTTGAAACTATTATTCATTTCTTGAAGACAGACTCCTTTTTTTCTTAGACAGAATCTCTCTTTGTAGCCCTAGCTGACCTAGCCCTTATTAGGTGGACCAGGCTGGCCTCAAACTCACAGAGATCCACTTGCCTCTGTCTTCCCATGCTAAGGGGGTGTGTGCTACCACACTCTATTATTTGTTTCTTCACTATTGAACTTTGAGAATTCTTTCCTTACAAGAAGGACCACAAGGCAGCAAGGAAACACTGATTTCAAAGGTAAGTACTGTGCAATGGGGTTGTCTCTAATGGCCTGAGCTGGGCTCAGAGTATAAAGATAGTTTTATATTTTTAAGAATCATATTTTGTTTTAATTCTTTGCACTGTATCATTTTGTTGGAAGTTTGATTAGAATTTTTCAAAATGATAGGCTTTCTATACTTCTTGATCTTGTTTCTTTCTTTCCTGACCATACTTTTAATTTTAAGACAATTCATTCAAAAGCAAAGAGGGGACATCCCCAGGTCCCTTCACTGGGTGACCAAGAAAGGAGAGTATCAGGCATCTTTTCTCTCTAACTATTGATCTGTATTTCTAATATTAAACAAGTACAAGGAACGTGAGTATTATACATGTCTTTTAAAATCTTAGTTCTTCATCAATAATTTTGGGTAATGTTTCTTCTACAAACAACTTTAAAACTGCTTCTGTGCTTGCTAAGGCTTGGAAAGAATTGTAAACTATCTGTGGTTCAATGAAATTACCTTGTTAAGAGGAATAATAAAAATACAATTTAATTATAACCCTTCTAACTTAAGATAAACTCTGTGGATGAATTTCTCTTTAAAAAAGTATGTTTTCTCGTTAATTTTTTAACTGTTTTCTTTAAATTTAAGGAAAAAATATGTACTATGAGATTAATTGCTGTCAAAACGGTTTTAGATACTTATTCTTTTTAACTGTTTCCATTTTTATGAATTTTATCCATGTATTTTGCTCTTACTGGAGTATTCAGATTATAAAATGTAGTGAAAGACTTTTTCAAAATACTCTGGAGACATTTGACTGAAAAAAAAATTGGATGTCCTGTCTTACTTATACATTACTGTTATGTTCTCATTATCCATTAGATAGTTGTCATTAAGTAATCATATAAAGTCATAGCTCTCCAGTGGACTAGGGTGAAAACCTGTTTTAAAGTCATTCTGGTTGATTGGATTTGTAAGCTTGAGAATACTTTTAAGCAAATCTAGCTAAATAGATATGCGCCCTGGAGAGCAAAATGGCTTTTTGTTTTCAATCTATTAAAGGTCCTTTAATTTCTTAACAGTTCTCTGTCTGTCCCCTCTCAGCCATTTCCCTTCAGTGAAGGAACTTTTATACAATGACAGTGAGAGAATAAAAATACCCCATTGATTTCAGTGAACCATCGAAGCAGGTGGTTTAAATAGAGCCCTAAGAACTCCCAAGGAGTCTTAGCCAAGAAGTTATGGATGCTGGTTGCTTTACTCAGTCATTGGATGGGGGAGGGGAGAGAACTATTGGACAGAGATATTTCAGTAACAGTGTGTTTTGAATCCCTTAGAAACAGTGTACATCAAGCCAGAAAATTCATGATATCCCAAAGAAAGTTAATACATCCATGAAATGCAATGCTGATGGCAGACTTCTGTAGAATGGGGGCTTCATACATTTTAGCATCAAAATGAAGCCTGGAAACATTATCTTTCAGTTATCCATAAAGAAGAGAAGTGATAAAGCTTGGGATGTAGGGATGGAGCTCAGTAGTAGAGTACTTGCATAGCATGCAAAAAACCCAAGGTTAGAGTCCCAGGGTAGCATAAACCAGGCCTAGTGGTACAGGCTTGTCATTCTAGCACTCTGGAGGTGAAGGTAGGAGTGATAAGAAATTCAATGACATCCTAGGCTAACTGGCAAGTTGCCAGCCAGCCTTTACTACATGAGATTCTGTCAAAAAAGAAAACAACAACAACAAAAAAACAAAAACAAAACACCACCAAAAACTGTTGGGAACAAATATTGAAGGAGAGCATTGTAGAAATGGATAGTGTTGTCTGTAAGATAAGTCATTCATTAGTGATTATGTCAAGAAAATAGCCATGTTTAAAGGATAGCCCAATAGCCCATTTTATTTCTGAAAAGACATTGTTGATAGCCAATTAGACTACTGACTCTAACAGCATCGGTTATATAGGAAGCAGAGCCAATGGAATGAATATGTATTAGAAGGAGGATTCATTAGATTGTTTTTCATGCTATGCTATGGGTTTTCCAACAATGGCTGTCTCTCATCAATAGTTCAAGGACACTATACTTAGTTGCTCAGGCTATGAGGCTTTGTGCCTTAGAAGTCCCGATGGCCACTAAAGGATTCCTAGACAGTGTGTGTTCTTCAATCTGTGTTGGAAATTTGCAGAGCCTGGATTCTGATATCAGTGAAGGAATATAGCAGGAGTCAGAAGGTAGGTGGTTTCCAGCCTGAGGGGAGATGAGCAGCCAAAGCAAAAGCTCATTTCTCTCACCTCCTTTTATTTGGGCTACCACTGGAAAGGTGCTGCCCACTGTTATGGTGGAATACCCCACTTCTAATAATCTGATCAAGAAAATCAATTTCAGGAGAGCCCAGAAGCTTGTCTTTCTATTTATCCTACATTCAATCAAGTTGACAATTCTTCACATCTCCTCCAACCTTTTTGTTAAGTCTAAGTATTCCACTATTAATCAGTCTTCTACCTCACTGAGAACAGCATGCAGTAGTCATGCAAAGACGTAAATATGTAACCCACAGCATTCCATGAGGTTAGAGGAGGGTATCTGGCTTCGCTTTTTAACTTAAACCTGCTAATGACAGCCATGGCTAGCACATGAGTGTCATTTATCACTTAGGAGACTTTACTTTATCAGGAGGCGTTGTCCTTGTTTTTGGGCGAGGGGCACTAACTCAATTACTGAGTTATTTAAGATAATAACATTTGATTAGTACATGTGGAAAAGAGTTGTTACTAGAAAGTACATGATCTGAAACTCTTTATTCAGGTTGATTTCATTTTGAGAGGGGAGAGAAACCCCAGTGTGCGTCTTGTTTCATACTACCTAGAGCTGTGATGTAAACATGGCCCTCTGTAACTCAGCTGTTAGCCAATTTTAACATAGTACAGTTCATACCTTTTTCTAGTGATTGACAGCAGCGAACAAATCTTTATGTTTTTGGATACATCTTCTACATAAGTTTGAGTCAGTGGATCTACTCATATAGAAACACAATTAGAAATAAGTAGCTGGAGATGCACTAATTTTGTCAAGTGGTTGGAAGTGGCTATTGTAAGAAAATGGTATTTTTCCATAGTGCCTTGAGGTCCAGCTACAAATGAACAGAAAACACATTTCTCTTCCAAATGTCTGCTAAATTAGCTACTCCATGACACCCAACTAAATGTTTATATTGAAAAATCATTAACAGTCAAGCTTGCCTAATGTCCTGCATATGTGACATGGTCACAGGCCTCATAAAGTTTAAGACAAGCTGGATATAAAAAGTAGATATGAACCCACACAGGGTTCTTGTTAAACAGACAAATATAAGCAGCAGAGGGAAAGACAGACCCCAGATGACGTGTGATGTCCCCTCCTGATTACCCACCCAGTAGGGGAGAAGGGATCTGCACTGGAATTATAGAAACGTGTCTTTGTGCGGTCAGAGTGCCTGTCTTTCTAGGCAGATGCTAGGCTTTGCAAAATTATCAAATGAACTGCCTTGCCTTCTCCATTCCGAGTTTCCAATGCTCTTATTATAAAGCAGAGGTCCATGTTCCTCACAGGAGTACTAGGAGAGAAAAATTGAGGCTTCAGAGGTCAAATTGCTTTGGAGTCTTATTTTCTGCTACAAGTTCTGTGAGAATTGACTTTTTAAAAAAATGACTTTGTGCCTCTATGTCGTTTATATGGTACCAGTTGCTTAGGATTGTTAAAATCAAATAAGTAAAAATAAATATAATTAGTATCCTACAGAGTAAGCTTCCAATAAACATTAAGTAGCCCTTTCGAATAGGAATGGGGTCATGTAGAGTGAGCAGAGGCAAAGTCCATTCCAATAGGTAAATACCCTGAAGGCCCAGAGACCTGAATCCCATCTACACTCTTCTTTTGATTGCTTATGTGACTAGAAGGCTATAGCCCTGGGCTACAGGGTGTGTGTATAAAGCTGGAAAGGTACGTAAACTTTGCTCAGTTTTGTAATGAAAAAGGAAGACTTCCTGAGTCTTGAAGGTATGGTGAGAGTGTGTAGTAACAATATTTGGGGATGCTTCGAATGCTTGCTAAAGTTTAACAACAACAACATTGCTTTCTACATGGTGTACTCATTTTAAAAAAGAGGCAGGATATCTCTCAGAATCTGTAGATTTTCTCTGTTAGCAAAGAAAGCTATTGGCACATCTGTCTTAAGGTAGTATCTTCATTGTATCAATTTATATTAGTCTCCTAGAGCATCATTATATGGTAGCAGTGAGCATTTTTAGGTTTGAGATATAAGTTTTGTTGAATATCATCTTTCTTTATTTCAAAGACTATTTTAATGAATAAGGGCTTGCTTAATAGTAAGTTTTGAATAAATTGCAATGGTAATTGTTACTATTACCTTAATATTGATCTTTAATATTTTATTAGGAAAAAAAAAATCTCTTGCATTTTCTGTGTGTATCCTGGGTACCGATTAATAGCCACTCTGCAATTCTAAGGGAGAATGCAAAGATAACACAACATTCTATGAAATTCAAGGAGCTTGAATCAAGCTGGTGTTCACACTTTTGTCTGAATAGAGTATTTTTTAAAAATCACAATGATATGATGATAAGAAATACACCAGATTTGGGGCTGGAGAGATGGCACAGCCATTAAAGGCTAGACTCACAACCAAACATGTAAGAAATATACCAGATTTTGTCCACTATTGTGTACCCAGCATAATACCTTGATATTGCTTGATGTTTAACAATTATTTCCATAATGCATGAATGCTGAATGATTCCAAATGCATGGTAGAAGGAGAAAAGTTCCTCCTGCCCTTTCTTCATCTGTATCACCTTTCCCCAGTGGACTATGTGGCCTTTTGAGTGTAAATGGAGTAAGCCAAGTAGGCCCCTTTGCACATTCAAGACTCAGAAACACTAATCCGGCTGTTTATACACCATGATGACTTATTCAGGTACCTGCACACCCAGCTGCACACAGCAGTTTCAAGTTTGACATTTCAACCTGTGGTGGATCAGAACTTTTAGATGCTGGTGCTAATGAGACAAAAATCTCCCATCTCAGGCTCTCCAGGTCCAACAAGACTTTTATTTTATCTCAGCACTATACTTCAAATGGATAGATCAGTGGGGTTCTATAGTGTTTCTAAGCCTAACTAGGGTTTCTATAATAAATCAGGTCATTATTTAGCCTGATAAGCAGTCCATCCAGTGTTGTTCCTTTTGCTCTCATGATAATGACGTCAGTGTCAGAGAAAGGAAAAGTGGGAGTCTGTGCTTTAGCCTCAAAAACATCTTAGCAAATTGCTTTCAGACATTTATTTTTATAAATGTGTCAAAACCTTTTTATTAAACTCAGAAAACCTATGGGTACTTGGAGTGTCATCTTCAGAGAGATGTGAGCTAATGCACAGTGAAGCTGCAGGATTAAAGAAAAAAACCTACATTTGCCCTTTAGTCTGCTAAGAATCTGATCTTGGTGATTCAGAAACAGATTGGCTCTGAAACCCAACAGATTTAAAGTGTGCCAGACCCACTCAGCTTATCAGAATATATGGAAGTGTTTAAAAGACTTTTATTTGGGGCTACATTAAAGAAGCAGCTCAGATCTAAAACACCAATGATGGTCTAATTATTTAACTTAGCCACAAAGACATTTTGATAATCATTTTAGAAAAATCATCTGGGGAAAAAAAACAATTTTTATTATTCCTTACATTTAGCTCATTATTATTTTAAAAAGGAGGCCATTGAAATTCTTATACCCTTACTATGTTGTAAAACTCATTACCACTTATATTTAATATTAAAAATTGTCTTCTCTTTAAAAAACAATAGCACCCTCTTCATCACTCTGTTCATTCTTGCTTCATTTGTTTCTCTGATATTATGATAATACGTGCTTGCACCACACTGTTACCAAGGTCCAGATGCTATACCACTCTGAGGCCTTTAGCAGAGCAGATTGAAAAAGATGTCTTATTTCTGACATGCAAAGCCCTTGATAACTTAGAAAATACGAGTGGTTAAGACTATGAAAAGCTTGAATCACTTTATGATTTGAGACATGTGCCCATTTTTAATCCTCAGATTTCTATCTGTAAAGAAATGAATAAACCCCATTACAAACCATTATTGTTAGTAGTAACTGAAGAAAGTGTGTAGAATGCCTCACACCAACACACTTGTATGTAATTTAGTGGTGCTGGCTTCTTCTTATATAGGGTTGTGT
This sequence comes from Onychomys torridus, assembly GCF_903995425.1. Taxonomy (NCBI): domain Eukaryota; kingdom Metazoa; phylum Chordata; class Mammalia; order Rodentia; family Cricetidae; genus Onychomys; species Onychomys torridus. Next base: position 13,263,758 of record NC_050463.1, read on the forward strand.
TCTTTTTTCCTTCCCTTTTTTAAAATTACTATTTGTATGTTTTGTTTTTTGGGACATGTTCTTGTTGTGTAAACCTGATGGAATGTAGGATCGTTGCTGGAAAGTCTAGTTAAGGTTCAATTAATATGGAGCTTTCTGCCATCATCATAAGCAATTACTAACCCACATTGCAACCTCACCCAGTCATGTTTCCGTACAATAAACTGACTTTGACATCTAGAAATATTCTCCTCCCCCGAAATTTGATTCCTTGGAATTATGTCAAGAGAATTACATTTCTAAACATGCTTTAAGAAAACTAGACACCAATATTAAAACTCCTGTAACATATCACAAATCCCAACAAATCTTTGAAGTTGAGTGTGCAGAGTCTTAACTTGGATTATACTCTAAATCTGACCCTTTAGTCTCACTGACTTCTCCATGTGGTATGGAGACAGCCTATCTATCACCCTCTGGGAGTCTAGCTAGTCTTTTGGCTCTGAAACAGAAAGGGCTTCAGAGATGAAGAATGAATGAATGAATGAATGAATGAATGAATGAATGAATGGTTTGCCTGTGTTCAAACACAAACTTTTCCATCTGGTTTCCTAGCCAGTCTGTGCCTTTCTGACTCTTCAGAACAACTGGTTGCATCATCATCCACCTGCCCGTGCCAGTACCTACATGCCCATCCAGTCTCAGATCTCGACCTTTACCATTTATACATGTTGATATTGGTCAGAAATTACTTTTCATTATTTTACCTACCACCCCCCCTCCACTTCCTTTTGTTTACATTTCCTTAGATCCTACCTCTGGTCAATAATTTAAAAAAAGAAAACCTTTCTTTTTGTTAAAATTATGTTTAGCCTTTTTTTTCTGGAAGATTAAACATACTAAGCTGTTATTACTTGAATGTGGTTCTCCACAATAAAGCAAGACAGAGATTGATTTTGTTCCCGTGATGTGGTCATCTTATTTATTACAATTACAATTGCTTTTAATAATCTTATTAACAAAGATTGATCACTGATGATGCTGATCAACTTGGGCATAACAAGCTAGTAGCTGCTAGTAGATAGTTGCAATCATGATCTCGCAACTTTTTGTCAGGAAGAAGAATTCTGGAAAGAACAAACATGAGCATGATTTCTCATACAGGTTCATACCAAGGGGACAAAGCATGGTGCACTGACCAAATTTTTTAAAAGAATAAAGATTTATCCAATAATATTTGTGTGTAGATTTTACATAGATAAATTTGTATGCAATAAAACATGAAGTTATGTAGGAAGGTTTTTGTAAAAAAACACAGTCTGTGTATTAAAAGTTTAAATATTTATGGATTAGTTATGTATCTATATATACATAAGAGAGGTATAGTTAATGGCTAAAGAAACTTCTTTTTGACTCTTGCACACCTCAATCTGTCCTGTTATTGTATATTTGTAGTCTCTCCCCACTATCCCTAGAACTCTTACATGTTTTATTTTTATTTAGGTTGATGTGTGTCTGTATAAATGTATGCTGCATGTGTGTGTTTCTCCTGAGGCCAGAAGAGGGCATCAGATTCTCTGGAGCTGGAATTACAGTCATTTGTGAGGTGCCTGACCTGGGTGCTGGGAACTGAATTCCAGTTCTAGAAGATCAGATAGCACGCTTAATCTCTGTGCTTTCTCTACAACCCAAAAGAATTCTTATTTATATTGAGTAAAATTATGCAGTACACTAATTTAAGTTGCAACTTACATGTATCCTGTTTTGTTTCTAGGTAAGACTTGCTTCTCTACCCTGCCCTCAGCATATGTATAGCCTCCTACTTGGAGGAGTGTAGAGGTCCTGTGGTTATTGGGAGATATCAGGTATGGTGAAAGTATTCTGTGGGCATAAGACAAGCAAGGGCTTTATTGAATGTTAAGACAAGTAACTTAACTACACATGTGAAATAAACTTTCAGAAAGGAGCGAGGAAGAGGGACAGGGAGAAAGAAGTGTGGAAGAGGAAGACACACACACACACACACACACACACACACACACAGAGAGAGAGAGAGAGAGAGAGAGAGAGAGAGAGAGAGAGAGAGAGAGAGAGAGAGAGGAGAGATACCTTTGTTAACTTCTCTTTGTAAAAACAAGGCCTCAGTATAACAAAAGTGTATGCAGTTTGCTTTAAAATTTCAGTGGAGGTAAGATTTACAGGCCAGGCTGTTGAGGAATCTATCAAAAGTTTGTCTCTGAGTGGGCTTCTTATCAAGCAGAGTGTCCTTCACTCAGCATGCTCATCTCAGAAAAATTGCCTCTCCACTAAGTGCTGTTTTCTGGGCTCCCAAGCAAATCAGTGTTGCAGAAAGACTTTTCCAGGTGGGTTGTAGTCTAAGTAAAACAGGATAGTTTCTTCTAGAAAGCCTTTCATGTAGTAATCATGTTTACAAACCTGATTCTAATCATCCCTATTTCTTACTTTATGGAATTTGTGGTTGTCTGACAGCTTGAGCTTATGTTGTATGCACAGTGTATCTGGTTTACAATAAGTTATATGGTTCCGTTGTCTGAGCCAAGAACTGTCTCAAAGCCAATCATAGCCATTAATCTCATACTGTAAAATAAATTACATCTTGTGTTTGACTGAAGAAAGCTGCTTCTCAGCTTAAATGGAAATCTGAAAATTCAGATATTTTTTTCTAACACAAGAGTCTGAGTTTGATTCAGGCGGTAACATCCCGTGCTGAAAAGGAGTCTGCACAGATGTCCTTTAGACAATCCAGCCCAGCATGGAGACAATGCTGCTGCTGCTGCTATTGATGGCCAGTGTTTCGTTCATCAGAACCCCATAGAAATTCCCTAAAGTCAGAGTTTTAAAAAATATTAATTTGGGTTTTTTTTGTGTGTGCCTTTATTGGAGACGGCTATTGGGGAATATGTAGCACCTATTTCGACCATCCTGGTGAGCTCTTACTCTTAAGCCATGCAATATTTGGTTTAAAAGTTTTTCTTCACCAGTTTTAGAAAAAAGCCCTATTTTTAGATAAAGCATGCTGAGCTACACCCTGCTAAATTTAGCTATAGAATGAAGAATATACTCACCCATCAAGCAAACTGTTCTGCCCAGCCCTGTTGCCAGAGCACCCGGAAGCATATGTGAGGAGATAGTAGATACGAGATTGTGACATGTTGAGCCCTGGATGTCCATCTCATCAGTGGAACAGCTAAAGAATGAATATCATGGCTGCTGAGCCTATGTCTGAAAGCCATTCTGTTGTTAATTTCATCTATTTAGGTTAATTCCATTCTAGAACAATAGTTTCTGAATAGCACAGGAGAGAATTAAGGATGGCTTGGGTTCAGGAGGGAGGAAGATCCCAGATGTGTGGATAATCTCTGCTGACTTCCTAGAGAACATAAGCCTTGACCTGGACCTTCGAGAAACATACTCTCAATGGGGAATGGTGAAGTACTCTCCAGGGAAACTGATAGCTCTGTGTGTCTTTTTGCTAAAATGCTAGACTGAGTATATATTTCTAAATCATAGTCTTCGGGTGGGAGTTCCACCTCAACCCCTGGCACCCTGGCATCCATATACCCAAGTAGTCTGGAATGTTCTGGAAGAAGATATACCTCAACTTCCCTCCCCCATCTCTTTCCCCATACTTGCCCCTTCAAAGCCTGCCAAACACAGCTCCTCCCCCAGAGACGCTCAAGACCACTCCCATAGGGTACATGTGTTTTTCCAGTCTCTCTTTTCTGTCTCCTCTCTAGGGGGCTGGAGAATCACCCGGGAACACTTTACCCATTAAACCAGGGCTTTTTCTAATTTGATCTGATTTGGATTGCTGCCTCTGTAGAGAGGCCTATCGGGGTGCAAAATAACTAGTCACTTAGATGTTAACTGAGACTTTGGGTTTTTTTTCTTTAACTTATCCATATTGAAACATTATGAACTGCATAGAATTCATCAGTCACATTCATCCACAAAGAAAAATAGGAAGAATAGTCACATTCCAAATCAAGCACATGAACATGGGGCAGGCACATCATTCAACAGTGTTCTTTCCTGGCCGTACAGTAGCAAATTGTACTTGGTCATTGACCACTTCACCAGATGCCTCATTTCAACAAAGTCCCTTTTTTCTTTCTTAGTTTTCCTCAGCCTCATCAGAGTCCTTTCCTCTCATCTAGGGTAGTGATGATGCAGGGGCTCATTGGTTATTCTGAATCAAAGTTAGCTAAGCAATCTCTCAACACAGCTTCTATGTCATTAAATCAACCTAGTATCATTTAGTGTATAGACACAACTTAAAAGAAAACAACCCCAGTGTCTTTAATGATAAATCAGGACAGGACATGCTTGCAGTGTAAGTTTGGAGAACTGAGTTTGGATTCTTAGCACAAGAGTTAAAAGCTCAGCATTGTAATGTCTTCCTGTAACCAAAGCACGGGTTAACAGATATCTGGAACTCATTGGCCAGCCAGTTGACTGAATTAGTGAGCTCAAAATTTGGTGAGAGATCATATACTAAAAATTAAGAGAGTGTCTGAAGACATCTAACATTAACCATTGGCTTCTACCTACATGCAAATATTTATGCTGACCCATATACACACAAACAACAACAGATACATAAACACACACACACACACACACACACACACACACACACACACAGAGAGAGAGAGAGAGAGAGAGAGAGAGAGAGAGAGAGAGAGAGAGAAAGCAGTCTTAGAGAAAGTTAGTGTTAGCATTTATACTCTCACAAAACTTGAGCCAATTCTGTGTAAAAGTAATTATAGAAGACTGGCTCTGGATAGTGGTGTGAAAGGACATGTGTTTCCTCTGGTGTCTGGAGCACCAGATGTGAAAATTATTATGAGAATGGGATGGGCAAGTGAGATTCCACTAGGAATATTAATAATTCAAAACCTCTTTTACATCTAAACTAGTTATGCCAGTAAGAATTCCTACAGGAAAATGTGTCACAGTAATAGGAGATAACAGGTACATAAATCTCTGTTTTTGAAATTCCAGAGAATGGTAATACCTTCAGAGGAAAGTTAAATGAATTAAACCACAAAATCATCTTATCCTCATGGATATTCTCCAAGTTATAAGAATTGCCTAATATAACACATTTGTAGAAAATTAAGATGAAATATATGTTTAATATAAAACCCTGGGGAAAATCAACTGACTTAGACAATGAGAGTAAGCGTCAATTTTTTTTTTTTTTCACTGATTATATTGTTACTGACCTCAGCTTTTCTATTGGATATGCTATAGTGGAATGCACTAAATGGAATGAAAAGAGAGACGGTACCTGAAGTTTGAATGAAAACTGACCTGAACTTGATTTAACAACACGTCATACTTGACATCATAGGGTTCCTTTGTTTTTTTCCTTAACTTCAAGTCAGAAAGATGTGCACAGATAATGCAGATGGAGAAAACCATCTTGCCCTCTTAAGGTCATAGTCCCCCAAGGCCCTCATACACAGTTGACTCTCAGTGCTTTGTCAACAGATTATTGTACCCAGCATTCACAATTGCTTCTCAGTACTCTACATGTTGCAGGGAGGACTGCAGTTGACTTTCTGTCATTCTTCCCTTAGGGTCATAATCTCTTTTCCTAATCTCAGAGGCCTCTAATGGAATGCTGTCTTAGAGACCAAAATGCCCCAAGATGAAAGCGTAATGGAGGCAAGTGCTCCAGGGCTTAAGGCATGCCCATGCTGCCTTTTTATTATTAACACTGGCAAAAATCATGGAGCTTCAAATACAGAGCAAATGAAAAGGGAAAATAAATTTGGCTAGGGGGATTTAAATAAACACAAAATGAACAATAACTTTCTGTGTATATACATGTACAGCAGTCCATTGGCAACTCAAGTAAATATTCAATCTCCCTTTTTTAAATGCACACATGCCATATTAGAAAGATCTAACATTTAAGTGTTTTTATTATTTTATTTTATTTTTATGTGGGTGTTTTGTCTGTATGTGTATCTGTGCACTATGTGCATGACTAGTGCCCTTGGAGGCCAGAAGAAGCATCAGTTCTTGAGGCATTGGAGTTACAGACAGTTGTATCTACCATATGGGTACTGGGAGATAAATCTGGGTTCTTTAAAGACTCTCTGGTGCTATTAACCACTGAGCCATCGCTTCAACCAGAATATAGCATTTTAGAATAATACTACCTATGTTCTAACTTAAACTCTTTGTTAAGATTTTATAAGAATTTATATGTCTATATCTTATATTTTCATGTGCATGGTGCAGTTAGTAAAATACCCTTTACTGGTTTGTCTTGAAGATTAAATCAAATAATGCGTTTTGGATATACTAGAAGAGGAGGCCACTGGGCATGGGGGTGTATTAAATGAATATCATTACTTCTGCTTTTTAAAAATATTGAGTAAAGTTACTTTATATATTTATAAAATGGATATTTTCTTCTATTTTATGGGAAAAGTTTCCATTTCATGATCACTGACCTTTAGACTTGTTATTTGTCTGCCCACCTTCTCTTTAATGTTTTGAATATCACTTTCATAGTTAGGTCTTGCTAGGCCTTCTTTTCATTTGGCCATCACAAACAGAGGCCTAGAACAAATCATCTTATTTCCCTGGGAGTTAGTTTGATCTATTTGCAAAGACCACAGTTTTTATAACTACATTTTTGAACCTTAATTGTGGTTAAGAATACCGTGTAGCCCTAAGTATGTGACTTAACTTCTTTGTGTCTTGTTTTCTGTTGTTGTTGTTGTTGTTTTGTTTTGTAGAAAAAAGATAGGTAGCTTTAAGTCAATGAGAGGGGTACTCAATGAAGTAATATATAACCATATGAGGTAAAAAAATTACTTGCATATTCTCTTCTTCGGAAACTGCCTCTTCATCATTTACTTTTCTTACAGATTGCAGAATACTATATTTTCAGTAATCATCTAATCTCTTCTCTATGGTGAACAGAACAGGTGCTTGAACTCAAAATGAGCAGTGAAGAAGGGAAATTTGGAGTGATTGTTTAGAATATGTTTGCAGATTGAAAATACAGTTGCCCTAAACTCAGATCCCTGAGGACTGGGGTTGTGGTTGAAGGAGAAAGGCCTACCATAGGCTTGTGTATTTGAACATGTGGTCTCCACTTGGTGGTGTTATTTAGGGAAGTTATAGCATCTTAGGAGGTGGGGTGTTGCAGGCTTGAGGGTCTATAGCCCCACCCTACTTCCTGAATGTGGATAGAGATATCCAGGATGGACTATATCCCTCAGGAATGGTCAGCCCAAACAAACAACTCTCCATGTTGTTTTTGTCAGGGCATTTTTATCACATCACAACAGTCACTACAACAAGGAGGCTTCATATCTGTGTTATAAGTAGCTTTCTGGAATTTGGTCAAATTTGAAGGAACATTCCAGGCTCTTTATCCATTTTCCCACTTCTATAAATTCCTTATTGCATAGTAGTTGGGAAAATAAATAAAAATATATACTTATAAAGCACTAGACTCCCCAGTCCTTTCTAATTCATGAGCTGTAGAGCAGAATCCCAAGTAGGAGAAACCTGTAGCTGTCATAGGAACTTCAGCAGGCATGTTCAGGTCGTGGGGAAGATAGACTGTCAAGTCAGACCAAGAATGATTTGCATGGTGCTCAGAAAAGCAAAGGGCCTCCCACTGCTCTATCACTGCAACAAGGCTTATTTTCTTCAAACCACCCTAACTCTCTAGGGAGACGTCTGAGATGTAGCCAGTCTGTTGTTTCATACCACACTTGTTAGGAGCCCTGTAGGACTACCCCAGAAAGTTATGAGAGAGAGCCCTTCAGAATACACTCTAGTGGCCACACTCTGCAGCAGAGCAAATCTGGATAAATGCACTCAGTTCCTCAGCCCATGCTTCCCTTGGAATTCTCACCCTTTACATGGTTCTTCGAATTTTAGTTCTCGGATGTTTGTAGCTGCTGGAACATACCTTACATGATGACACGTTGGTGAAGAGAACTTACAGTCTGTACTTTCAGTCATTTAAAATGAAATATAGTTTTTCCTTTTAGTGGTAAGTTTGTTGTCAGCGTAATCAATTATTATTATTTATTTACCTTTTGAAGAACATATGTGATCATGACAGTGTTAAAATGTGCATGAAGCAGGAGCTCGCATTGGCTACACTATCAAATACTGAACTTTCAGGTCTCTGAGTACATAAAGTATCTATTGCTGTACCTGTTGTATTGATCACATTGCTGCTGCTGCTGCTGCTGCTGCTGCTGCTGCTGCTGCTACTACTTCTGCTTTTCCTCCTCCTCCTCCTCCTCCTCCTCCTCCTCCTCCTCCTCCTCCTCTTCCTCCTTTTTTTTTTTTCCAAGACAGGGTTTCTTTGAGTAGCCCCAGCTGTCCTAGCACTAACTTTGTAGACCAGGCTAACCTCCAATTCAGCAATCCTCCACCTACCCCTGCTTCCCAAGTGCTGCAATTAAAGATGTGTGCCACCCACCACCCAGCTACATATTTTTATCCTGTTTTGGCCAGTGAGAACTTTGATAGAAATTTCAGATCCAAAACATTGCTATCATTTAAAGTAGGAAAATTACACTCAAGGCGGGAAATTTCATTAAAAGCATTATTAATGGGGGTGGGGTGGGGAGGTGGGATACTGGAGGACAGGGGGCTGCAGTCTGAAAAAACATAGAAAATAGGAGAAGTCTGTAGAATGTGTATTACAAAATTAGTAGTTTGCTTTGGCAAGAAGTTGCTGTATTAATTAAAACAATATTTCTCATGCTGTTCTATTTAAATCTGGCTATGACTGGCTTACTTATTAAAGAAAACAACACTGACAAATTCAGATTAGAAGGTCTGCATACTTTGTGACAGTATCTATGAAGAATGACTGAGCAATTTCTCTCACTAGTGATGTGCTTAGTTTTAGGAAGCAGTAAACTTCTGAACTCTGGGTACAAAAGAGATCTTTCCTGTGAATATAGAGTACTAAATCATATAAATGTAGAATGTGATCTCCAGTTATATTTTTCTCTGGTTCTCTTTTCATAAAAACTAAGATATGAGTAATGATATGTTACTTAATGTGGCATTTGGTGTATAACTTTCTGTATTATCTTCCCTAAAAACCATACTTTACTTGGTACATTTAGAAGGAAAACACAGCATAAGTAAAAGGCATGACAGGGACGCAGAAATATCAAGTGATCTTGACCTTTTCCATTTCAACAAATAGTGGAGTGAGCCATTTGAGAACATAGATGTCAAAGATTCTCTCTTTCAGCAACTGTAGCATGCTATTATGGTGCTTTCCTGCATAGTCCATTGAAAAATCATCAGTGATATCATGCTGTGAAATCGTTTTGTTCTAGGTTAAAATGTGAGTATATGGAATATCTAAATGTTTGCCTTATGTAAGAAGCCAATACATACAGACCGCCCTCAGGCAATAATAGTGAGATCTTTATGAAGTACTTACTCTAAAAGAACCACCCTTCTCACATGTTCCAGATTACCTTCCTGGTATAGAACTAAATGTCAGCAGTGGACATGGTAGTGAATCACGTGGTTTTACCAAGAACCTGCCAAGTCAGTCTTTTGGGACTCCTTCTCTAGCTAAACAGTTTTAGGATAAACTGACAATTTCTTGCTAGCGCAGCATTTCACAAACCTTTTAAATGATATATTGTATACAAATGCTATTCAAAAGTAAAAGTAAATTTGTTTAAAGAACAATATCAAGCAAATGTCTATATGATACAATAGGATGTCTATATGAATGACAAATTAATATTGGTAGCATGAGGCATTTTTTTCAAACTCTGACAGTGTATAGAAGGAAAATATGACTGATTGTTTCTTTTAAATAGAAATTGATTTCAAATAATAATTAAGTTCTAATGAGAATGTAAAGTTTTTTGTTTGTGTTTTTGTTTTACTATAAATGCATTGGTAGTAACGTAACCTGCTAACAGACATCTGAACAACTAGATAAACATATTTTAATTATAAAAATTGTGATTTACATTTTATAATGTAATAACCAAAGAAACCAGAATGAGTATCCATATTTCTTCAAAGTTCAATTGGTCAGCTAAAAAGAATAATTTCTGTTCCTGTTGGGAGATGTTTCTTTGTTGCCTGTGTTTTCTACTGGGGCAGAGGAGATGTTCTTAGTGTTTTGAGTCCAGGGATCACTTCAGAGGCCTTGCAGCTGTCACGCTGTAAAGGTAGCATGTGAAGGACTAGTGCCTTCTGCCCAATCAAACCCTGTTGGGGCCAGTTGTCTTTTCTGGCCAACATTCCTTTTACTTTCTATCTCTGTATCCCGGAGGTACTGAGAACTTGGCTCATTGTCCCTCCTTCTGACTATCACCATCTGCCTTTCCACCTGGGCCCCTTGTCTTTCAGACCATCCAGCAAACAGCCGTCTCCTTCAGTCTTCTATGACAAAAAGAAAGGAAAGGAAAAAAAAACTCATTTAAATGTTTAAAGTGATTTCTACTGTTGTTGCAAATAATAATAAAGTTGCAATTAGGAATGTGTTAGTGTCTCTCTAATTGGAAACATAATTTAGATTGCCATCAGAAAAACAAACTGTGGATTGTAAGAACATAGATGGATGTCACAGAATTCAAAGATCCTCACATGTACCTGAAGTTGACACCATGCATCAGATGAGAATGGCATAGGTAGTTCTCTCACACGCTTTTTGGGGGGTGAGAGGTGTTTGTTTGCATCCAAATGAAGTTTCCTTTCTTGGAAATTGTTTTACTTTATATTAAGGTGACAAACCAAGTACATTTGAAAATATCCTAACAGGTGTGTTTCCTGATGATACACAAGACAGGGCATGGGTCTTAAGGTAAAATCACAGTTATTAGTGTGTCCATGAAGTGGACTGAAGCATGGAATAGTTTGGATAATTCACTGTAGTGAGACATGAACTTCAGTTTACAGAGATTAATAAAGACAGCAAAACAATAGAGAATATTATTTATAAACATTTAAGAAAATATTTCCTTTTTACCTAAATATCATTTTTCTTCTTGAGATTCTTGAGCTCCTGTGATCATATTGTCTTGTTTTTGGTTATTTGTTGAGACAGAATCTAGTGGAGTATCCCAGGCTGGCCTGGAACTTGATGTTCTGTGTCAGCCTTTTGAGTGCTGGCTGGCATTAGCATCCTACACCACAGCCCTGGCTCTCAACTTATCATCTTGATAGCTGAGCTAAGTAGCATCCCACCATGCCAGCAGCCCTAGATCTTCTCTATAGAGCCACTTCTAAAAATAACCATCTCCTCCTCTGATCTTGCTAAGACACAGGAGAATGGGTACCCTGACTTTCCATGGTGGGCAGATGGCTCTTACTCTTGGATGGCATGTGTTTCTGCTCTCAAGGACAGTCTTCCTGTTGCCCTTTAGTTTCATAAAGTGAATCAATTGGAGAACCATTGCTTGACTTCCTTCTAATTCTAAGCCCCAGGATTTAGACAGATAGTGAGAAAAAGTAACACCACTAAAAGGAAAAAGCACCCAGGCTTTTCCTTCTCAGAAAAGCAATAGGTACTTTGGGAGGAAAAGCTGTGGAAAATTCCCAGCAATTGCATTCCAAAAACTCCGTTTCAAAGAAAGATATATTAGCTGGAGAAGTTGCTCTTTCAAGAAAACAAAGTCTGTTGTTTTTTACAGTGTTTGGTCTGTTCCACTTTAGATGCTCTGTGCCGGGGATTTCCACAACTCAGATGTGTGAAGAAAAAAAAGAAAGTTGAGTGGTTTGTTCTTTGATATTGATTTTCTAAAAGAATGTGAACTAGTTTACTCGGCAGCTAATAAATTGCTTTTTAAGTATAAGGGTGAGAAATCTTGTCAAATATTCCTTGGGTTCAAAGGCCTTCTTTAGTCTAAGAAAGGCAAGTAGCCTTTGATTTGGGCAATCTGACAGAAGGATGTTGGCCGTTGGTAAGGGGAGGAATTCTGGGCCATCCTGGCTAGAAGTAGCTACAATGGGCATACTTCTTCCAGCTTTCATCTCCAGTCTGTTTTCTCAGACCTAGGGAAGGAAAATCATCTGACCTACAAGGAAGTTAGAGTTTAGGACTGCTTCACAATCACTTGGATCCTACAAAAGCTTCCTGGAGGGGCAATTCCAGTATGCATTTTGCCTGTTTGCCCTTGACTTTCATGGGTGATGCACTCAGGAGAGGAATCAGGAAACTGAATGGAGGGAAGACTTTCACTTCTGTTTTGCCCTGAAGTAAGTGAAAAATGCTATGAGGGTCTCAGCTATACCCACAGGGCAGGTCAGAGTCCAGTCAGTCCATCTTGTGAGGAGTGCTGTCCACTCCTAGAGGAAAGGGTCTGCTATGCAGCTAGCATAGGTCAGAAAGAACAGCATGTGCTATCGGACTGTGAGTTTTCTCTAGGTTCTTTTGCATGGCTATCTAGTGCTCCATCAAAACCATCCTAGGATAGACACAGTCTAACTTTTTTCTCTGCAGCTTTATTTTGTTCTCAGGCTCCCACATCACTGTTCTGTAAACTTAAATTTGTGTGATTTTTTCCCCTTATAATATAATTTTGTAACTAGGACTTCTCTACAGAGGAAATTATAGATAAAAACATATTTTGTCTTGAATAATTCTTATTTAAACAGTAAAACCTGTTTGGAACATGAGTGACACTATTAACTGAAAAAAAATATCTCTTTAATGTTGGTCTCTTCTGTTTGTTTGAAATGGTTTTCAGGATGTCAGGTCTATCCTCAGCACTTTTCTAAAAGTTTATTTGGGACTTTGGAAGGTTGCAGAGGTTCTTGGAGATAATAAAATAAATTAAGATAATTACAATTGTATGAGCTAAATATATCATGGGATTCATGTTTTCAAAGCAAGTGGAAAAAGCTCCTCACTTGCAGGAACAGGATTCTTTAACAGGCTGGTGGAATAGATGAATTTGAGTCTGCAATTGATTTGAGGAAAATGCCTCCCTTGTCTTTAAGCTTCCTGATTGACAGTTTGAGAATACCAGCTCTAGACAGACCTGACAGCTTCCATGCTGAGAACTCAGTAAGATGATCTGTTTTATAGATGCTCTGAGAAACAAAACAAAACAAATGTAAAAACATAAACAACAACAACAACAACAACAACAAACCAATCTGGTATTTGCATGTAGAAGTCACTTGTGTTTCTGAAGACTTGTGAATTCCTGGCTGAATCAATGGAAATTTTTATTTAAGTTGACCCTGGTATCCTCTGCTCACATCTTTCAGCCAGTCACTGGCTATTGGATGGAGAAAAAGAAAGTGTAATGTGAAAAACAACAATGAGCAGTCATCTCTAAGCCCATCAGAGATACTGAAATGTGCTATCAGCAGTTGATTGTAAGTGAACAAATTCATGCACCGTGCTTTTCTCGAGAATCCTCACTTCTGTCCATCAGAGCAAGTGTTCACAGTAGCTTTCCTCTTTTTTTTCTCTCCGGAGGCTTTATTTTCCTTGCAGTTATTGTCAGAATAGTTATTTATACCAGGAATGCCCAAGGCAGCATGGTGGTAAGCATTTGAGAATTATGTGGAGAAAATTTTTCAAAGGTATATTCTATCTCTTACCCCTTAGTACCACATTCATGCACTTCTGTGACATTTATTGAGCGCCTTCTGTGCCCTAGAAGCCACTGTAGGCAATAGCAGTGGAGTGGTAAAGAGGTCCCTAATCTCAGCTGTAAGGGAGAGAGCTAACAAGCTATGAATTGAGCAGGATGATGTCGGACAGCGAAAATTTGTGTCTTGCTGCAGTAGACATTTCCAGGGCAGAGACATTTCAATGTCCTTAGGAAGGACCCCATGTCTATCTGAACCATGTTTTCTTCCAACCTTATCTATGATGCCTTGGACCAGATGGGGCTGATCTATGGATGAAAAATAATAACCTATTTTAAGTGCCTAGATTATAACAAATACCTAGCGGATAGAGAGTATTGAATAAATGATAGTTGCTCTAATGATGATTTTGTGGCTTAGTTTTCTTGGGAATAGTGATAATGTCTGAAATGATCCCTGATGCATCCAAAACAAAGCACTCTCTCCCATTCTAATCAAATTAAAATTCTTTTAATTCAAGAATTTGTTGAGGATGAGTGAAGTGTAAAGGACAACTGCAGTAAACTTGTTTACTGTGTGTTTCTGCTGTCAGTTCCTATCTAGAATGCTGGCTCTTGCCTGCTGGTGACAGCATATCACGTTCCTCGTGTGATGATTGACAGATGGCTTTTAAGAACCAAGGAGAGACAGAGAAGATTGTAAAACTAAGAGCTGAACAAACTCCCTTCAAGAGGAATACTAGACAGTCTCTCTCTCACTAGTCTGTGTATTCTTTTGTATAAGAAATGGATAATTTTGAATTCCTGCATCTCAGATATTATCAACACAGTCTGTTCACAAGACTAAGCTGGGGTTGTTACTTGCTGCAAAAGGAAGCTTCTGCTAGAGGAGTTGGGCATCTTGACAGTTGGAAGTTCAGTTTAAGAAAGGTCTGTACAGAGTCATACTTTCCTCTCAGGGGTTTAGTAAGGTCCTTAGAGACTTAGGCTTGAATAAGATGGGGCAAGGGTCATGATGTAACAGTTTGGGGTGGAGAAATATTATGTCATGGGATTTTTAAGGAGAGACTTGAGACTTGAGACTGATGGTTGCTGCAACTTGCTGAAGACTGGCTGAGAGTTGGGAGAATTTTCTGCAGTCCTCAGTTATTTGCTTCAACCTGTATCTCATACACTATCTATCCTAGAGAAACCACTATAGTAAACTCCTGTTTATTCAAGCATTAAGCTGGGAGAGAAGTAGGGTTGTAGGTTTCCACTAGCAAGTATCACTACATGGATTTTCACTCTTATTAGGCAAATGAGATCAATAACAAGTGGAGCAACCCATGAAAAGGAAGACTGCATTTTAGTGTAGGCTAATGGAGGAATCGTTTAGAGTTCCTTTGAAGGAAGAAAGTCCTTCCATGCTTAGATTAGAACTGCAATGCCTTTTCCTCTGTTATTAATGTATATGAGCCAATAGTGTCCTTCTGTCAGTTGGAAAAGCAGGGATTCAATACCAGGTGCAAGATATTAATGTGTTAATAAATACTGTGCCTTCCCTTGGATTCAATTTCTAGAGGAATTTCAGTGCTTTAGTGTGTGACCTTTGGGAGCAAATGCATTTTAAAGGTTTTATTTTATTTGTAATTGTGTGTGTGTGTGTGTGTGTGTGTGTGTGTGTGTGTGTGTGTGAGAGAGAGAGAGAGAGAGAGAGAGAGAGAGAGAGAGAGAGAGAGAGAGAGACCAGAAGAACGTATCAGTTCCTATGGAGATGGAGTTTCAGGCAGTTGTGTGCTGGCAGCCAAACCTGGGTCCTGGGCAAGAATAGTGCATTCATTCTTTGGCTGTGTTTCCTCCATTCTGTATTGTATAAATCTGAATGTGACCCCATAAATTCTTTGTAGGAATTTGATCAATCATATACTTATGATGTGATGTGTTTTGAGTTATTGAGTGTCCTTTAAAGATAAGAAATTCCATCTATTTAACAGTTAGAACAGATTTTCTTCTAGTGTCTCACGCATTCATATCCTAAATCAGAATGTGCATAGTAACAAAAAGCTGTTTGAAGTGGGTAATTAGAGCTGGAACATGTGTTGGGTAATGACTTAATGGTCAGCTAAATGGTAAGCAGTTCTGTTGGTTAAAGTGGCCTATCAGCTCATAGATGAGATACCCAAAAAGATGTGGCAAACAAACCCAAAATGGGTTTTGTGCATGGAGCTTGTATCTTCCAAGGTAGGGAACTAGTTTGTTTAACACTTAATCTTATCGAAGGCTGAGAAACAAATAAAAGTTGTCACATATAATTTTGCTTCTTGGGTGATATAATCAATTTGTTTGAATAAGGTTTAAGGATGTCAACACATAAAGAAATATTTTTTTCTTCTAGAAATTGTGAAGGGTGTACCCACCTAAATGGACTGCATTCTGCATTCATTAAGTATCAAATATATACATTCTACTAGTAATCAATAGGGATGAACATCAGATAATGCATGTGAGAATATATATATAGAAAGACCTTGGGGATAATCAGTAGAAGTTTCTGCCAAAACTCTTTGAGCTATAGAAAGTATAAGATATACTTTCCAAAGAGATAATTAAAAGGTTTGATGTATTTATTTTGTAACTGCTAGCTAAATGATAAAGTGTCTAGTTTTCACAAATGATGGTATTGTCTTCACATAAACCACTCAATCTAAACAACAGATATTAAATTGAAGCAAATGTCCTGTGACAAATTTTGCATTGATACTTTACATAACAGAGACAGGGAATTTAGCTATAATAACACACGCACACATACACACACATACACACCCTCAGCGTCACATTAAGACAGTGACCTCTTGTTTGGCTGGATTCAAGTAGAAGATAGGGAAAGCTTAAATAAAACTAACTAAATGGAGGTGTAGTCATAGCTGTGTGGCTCTGGTAATTAATTTGATTTCCACAAGTAGCTTGCTAATAAATGAATGTAGGAAAATCTAGTTATGTCTGGAAATTTTAAATTCCTTCGACGATATAGCTGTGTCATATTCATGACACATACTGATGTATGGAGATAAATTGCCTGTCACTTAGTGTGGAAGATACTGCTTAAGTTGTACATTAGATGCATATTAAGTTGTGTGGAAGCCCACATTTAGTCTGTCGGTTTCCTCTAGGTAATGGAGCTCATTCATAATGTCATTTTCTTGGATGTGCTGAAGTAGCTAAATGAGCATTGAAGTTATTTATACATTAGCGCGGTATGTAGGACACCACTGTTTTCCACTTTGCAGAGGGGCAGAGGCACAGTTGACAGGGCGGAATTGATAGAGAGTCTAAGAGGCTGTTTCGGTTCTAATTAGCATTTCTTCCTGAATCTGGAAGGGGGCTGGTGAATTTACACATCTGAACAGTGGAGTCATCTTCTAACAATTTCTTTATGTAAATTGGATAGGCCAGCCTGACAAACCTAGCATGTTTCTGTTTCCTATCTGAACACAGAGCCCCAAAATCTTCTCAAGATTCTGGGGCTAGAGAAATAACTCAGCGGTTAATAGCATTTGCTGTTCTTGCAGACACTTGGGTCAGTTCCTCCCACCTATATGACAGGACAGCTTACTTCGGTTTGCAACTGCAGTTATAGGGGAGCTGAAGCCATACTCTGGTCTCTGTGGGCACCTGGCATGCTTGTGGTGAATATACATGCATCCAGGTAAAACACTCCATACACTTAAAAATACAAAGAAATAAAAAAGATTTTTACAGCCTTCCTAAGATGTTTTCCCAGAACAGGACATTTCTATATTCTCATTCTGATTAATTTAATTTCCTCTTCTTTCTTGCAAGGTTTGCAATTTTTTAAAGAATTTTAGTACACAGCATTGATAACATACTCATAAAGGATTTTTTTGTTGTTGTTTTGCGTTTTTGTTTGTTGTTTGTTTTTGCTGTCAGATGTGTTTTCATTGCCCATGTGGCAGAACTCCCTGTTGCAGAACCACTGACCCCCACACAAGTTATCTAGAGTTACAGGAGGCATGGTGCAGAGTAAGCACCCCTTCTGATAAGGGCATAGTAAGGCTCTAATTGAAATTGGTCTTCCAGGCAAGCCATGATTTGCTCTTCCTTGAGGCTCTCAGCTTGAGCTACTTTTCATTGTCATAATCTCCGGACACCATCTGGACCTCTATAAAGATGTTGGTCTCAGTGGCGAAATGGAACACAAGGGGGATACTAAATAAAACTTACATAGTGAGAGAAAACTGTTATTGTTGATGCTAATCATATCTTTTGAACTTTTCACCTGAGGATATTAAAAGATTCTTCCAGCATCAATCTTGGTTTCAGAGTTTGGGAATTGATTGCAAAATTGCTGTTCAAGGAGTTTAAACAGTTGGACAAAGACCAATGATGCAATAGGAGATAGAGATACACTTTTTAAAAACTCATTCATGTAGCCAGGCGGTGGTGTGCACGCCTTTGATCCCAGCATTCGGGAGGCAGAGGCAGGTGGATCTCTAGGTCAAGGCCAGCCTGGTCTACAGAAAGGGTTCCAGGACAGCAAAGGCTACACAGAGAAACCCTGTCTTGAAAACCAAAAAAAAACCAAAAAAAAAACAAACAAACCTCATTCATGTAATAAACATAGTTCTCTTTAATGTAGAAATGTTGACATCAGTAACTTAACTACATATTATTTTTCAATCTGAGACACCAACTGTGAGTTAAAAGAGGGGCTACTCATAGTTGTCTTATGATTAGTGACGTTTAAAGTAGGACCATTTCAGGGAACCTCATAGTGTGATCTTGTGTCTCGACAACACAAAGTTTAAGGTAAGCTTTAAATCTTATGTCACCCCTAAGACAAACCCATAAAGTCTTTGTTCAATTGTCAAGTCAAGGAGCAATTCTGTAAGCTTACCTTTGATGCCCTACTTTAAAATAACAGTGCTGTGGGATGTTCTGTATGTCAAATGTGTTGCTTTGATTGGTTAAAATAAATAAAGTGCTGATTGGCCAGTAGCCAGGCAGGAAGGATAGGCGGGACAAGAAGGAGGAGAAGGCTGGGAACAGGAAGGCTGGGAGGAGACACCGCCAGCTGCTGCTATGAGAAGCAACATGTAAAGACACCGGTAAGCCACAAGCCATGTGGCAAAGTATAGATTTACAGAAATGGGCTAATTTAAGATAGAAAAGGTAGATAACAAACAACCTGCCACAGCCATACAGTTTGTAAGCAATATAAGTTTCTGTGTGCTTTCTTGGTTGGGTCTGAGCAACTGTGGGACTGGCCAGTAAGAGAGATTTGTCCTGACTATGGGCCAGGCAGAAAAACTCCAACTACGTAACAGCAACCCTATGTGTCCCTGCATATTTTCCAATGTGTTATATACTTTATTTACCTTCTTTCTTCTGCCTCTCAATAATAACATTGATGCATATTCGTCTCACTGCTGTAGTCTTAATGTGTAAAATAGTGTCTAGCTGACAGTAACTGCTTATTAGATTTTTTTTTCTCATCCATTATGAACACTGATTGTGTATAGGGCAAAGTGCTAAAAGCTAAACACTGATTTTTTTTCTCTGCCATCATCTGTCTAACAAATGACTTGAAAGTATTCTTACAGGTGATATAAAAGAAAGATGGTGCCTCTGTATGGTGGACTGATACTTTTTCCTGTCACAAATAAACTTGACATATAGTTTATTAAAAATTGACAAGCTTTCATGATATTTTCCCAATTATCTTCTCATAAATTTTAATAGCTGTTGTACATGTCAATTCATAGTGCATGCATAATAAATAGATTCTTGATAAAAATCAAGTATCTAATGACAATAAGAAATTTCAAATTTTTTCTTGAGTACTGAAAAGACTAGCATTAAACATTGGAGCAGAGATGCATAGGAAGAATGAAAATAATATATTACTTTAAAATATTTAACAAAGACTCAATAAAATAGCTTAAAGGAAATAACGTTTAATAAACTACAGATTTGTAGGTTTTCCACTTGTCATTCTCCCCAAGGACAGCAACCCAAATCTGGGAAAATCTAGGACCTTGTCTTCTGGCTGAGGTAGCTCTGGGGCCCTGCACAGCAAGACACTTCATCTTTTTATGCCTCAGCTTTATGGTTTATGAGCTCATGTATTCCCCAGGGTCCTCGTATGAGATTCCTGTATCTGCAATATCAAAAGACCAAAAATGAAATCAGGTAGAGCAATGTTTAATATTCCACAGCCCCAGAGACTGAGCACAATTCTTGGAAATCAAGGTCTTGGCAGGGTCACCCTTTCTCTCATAGGTCTGAGGAGGCTCACTCCTCATCTCGTGTTCTGTGTGAGTGTGTGTGATCCTTGCTGCTCTTTGAGGCACCTCACTGCAGACATCTGACCATCTCTTCACTTGGTCTTCACAGGGACTTCCCTCTGTGCAGTCTGTCTGTCTCTGGGACCAGTCCTATCGAATTATTTGCCCACTGTAATGCCCTGCTTTAAGCTCTCTGTGAAGACTATTCCCTTATAAGATCACTTTCTGACTACTGAAATTTGGGATTCTACATAGTCACAATTCTAAGCAATATAAAGTAAAATTAATGACAATTTTTACAAATTGCATATTGATTTGTAATGAGCCCAAGTTAATCCTTTCAAATGTCTTCTTCCCCCCAACCTTTTTTCCCCTAGTCCAAATGCAAAAGCCTGTGATTTCATTATGGGAAAGAGAATCATTTCTGTGATTCACATGACATTTTTAACGTTGTTATTTAATGGTTTTCAGAGTAATACTTAGACAAACATTGAAAAGAAATATGATTTGAGCACTAAAGATAGATTTTACTATTAGTACTGAACTAGGCAGCTTAGACTGGACAATAAGATGTCATAAAATTTGAGCAACTCTTTGGGCAGCTATTTACTCTCCACAGCTACCTAAGAATAAGATGGAGTGAAACAAGTTTTTTTTTTTTGTGTCACATTTGAGCAGTGGCCACAGGAGGCCACCAGGGTGGATTATTAGAAGACTGGTAAGGCAGTAGAAGCCAAAACTAAAACCCACAGTGCGTCACCACAAATTCACATTTAGATGAATATATATGTAGTTTTTTCAAGACAGGGTTTTTCTGTGTGGTTTTGGTGCCTGTCCTGAATCTCACTCTGTAGACCAGGCTGGCCTTGAACTCACAGAGATCAGCCTGGCTCTGTTTCCTGAGTGCTGGGATTAAAGGCATGCGCTTGGCTAGATAAGTATATTTTTAAAGTGAATGACTGGGCAAATTTTCTGTGCTATGAGAACTCAGTTGTTATTTCTCTTTATAAGAAATTCAATGTCAGTTACATCCAAAACTCTATAATCTGGTAAATTTCATTCTCTTTTCTAGCTTCATGAAAAACTATAACTTAATTATTCAGAGATTATAAAGTCAATATCTCTTCCAAATATAGTTGCTTTTTGCATAGTTATATGTAAATTTCAGAAGTTTGTAGTGTGGAGTGTTTTCACATGTCTTTACTGTAAATAAACTGAAAGACACATTCATGAGAATATGAATTTGACTCAATCTCAGTATTCTGGGATAAAACACTGTATAATAAGAGAATTATTTACATACACTCAACAAACTTCTATTGGAAATATAAATTGTGATTTTTTTTAATGATTATTTGTAAATAGAGTATGACTGCTTGGTTACACATTTTTATGAAAGGATAATTTTTTCATTAAAAAAGAAAAACTTTTTGAAAGAGGCTATTATTCTTTATAATTAGGAGTAAAACAGACTCATTATGATTTTGTCTTATAGAACATTAATAGCACCTAACTAATTATATTAGATTAAAGTATAATTAGTTCATGTGTAAAACCTGAAATATTCAGTTGCATGCCTCAGAAAGAACTATTCATTAATAACGTTTCCATCAAGCCACCAGCTTTCCTGTGTTTATTGAAATACACCTTTCAGAATATGAGTTGAACAGAACACTGTGGCACTGAACACTGCGTAATAAACATCTCAAAGGTATTTTTCTCAAATATCTTGATTATTCAATGTCTCGCAAAATATTGTGTATATTGCAAGTGTTTTTATGTTCTTGCTGCTTCAGAATTGTCCTCCTGTTTATAAACATGAGCAAATAAATTTAAAATGTGTTACATAATCTATATGTTATGTTTGAGAAACTATTACATAACTCTATTCATCATGAGTTTATATAACTATGTATGATGCATGCATGTGTGTGTGGATATGTTTGTGGGTATCCTTGCACCTATGAGCCTGTGTGGTAGCAAAAGGTAAGGCTAATTGTCTTCTATTGCTCTCCACCATATTCTTTGAGACAGGATCTGTTGCCAAATCTGGTCCTCACTGTTTTTTGCTAGATTGGTTGGCAAGCAGAAACCTCACTCCTTAACACTCAGATTACAGAGGTACACTGTGGAATCTGACTCTCCTGTGGGTGCCTGGTATCCAAACTCAGTTCTTACATAGAAAGTGTTTATGCATTGAACAAATTTCTCAGCCCTATGCAATATATTTACAATGAGTATTCTATACTACTTTAATAAAATGCATTATGTATGAAAATTTTATTTATAAAAATCAAACTGTATAGAGTCAAACAAATATATTTAAATAATTGTGTCTATATTTATCTACATAAATATATACCGATACTGTCACAAAAATGTTCTTCCATCATTACAATTACTGAATCCCATCCCAAATGACAAAAATAAAATATTATTTAACATCTTTTTAGGGCTGGTGTTTTCAAACTTCACTATAAGACATGTTGCCTAGCAAAAAGGTAAATACAGCTATGAAAACACAATGATAAGGTATTAGGAATAAATACTGGTCTAGAATATATATTTTCCTCCTGAAAGATTGAGCTGTTTGCTCTCAGGAGTTTAATAAGTGTGGGAGTCTGGATAGGAGGGCAACTGCCTGAATTCAGAACAAACACAGGAGGCAAAAAACGTTTAGTTTGACTGATGTGGGTTGGCTTTTTCCCCCTTTCTCTGTGTTTCTTTAAAATACTTTTTGAGGACTTTTTTTCACTTGCTCCTAACACCCTTCTTGGAAAGAGAAACCATGCCTGTATATTTTCCTGTAGTCCACAGGTACCAGAGAAGAATAACCAGGATGACCCATTTACTTTTCACATGTTTCTTACATAGAACAGACTTACAATTCAATGTCAACCACTGTTAACAAATAGTTCATGCTTGTAGCAGCTCCTGTGTGTGATTAGGTGCACATGCTCAAAAGTAGAGTGCATAATTCCTGCTTTTATACACACATATATTTTGGTTGATGGAAAATGGAAATGGTTGATCATAAAAATGCATTCCAAAGTTAGTATTAGAAGGTGTCAAGAAGCCTTTCGAGCACAGCATAGATTATGAGGTATGTATAAAGCATTGTATTTGCTCTTAAGGTGTTTACTGTGCAGTTGCAAATGTACAAAGTGCATTACCATGATCCGCTGAGGGATGTGATATGGCAGCATGGGAGGCCAAATAAAGAGAGATTTAATATGGGCTATGATTTTTCAAGTTTTATGAAAGATGTAGAGCTTGCATTGATATGAATGAAGATTAATAGCCACCCTACTCTAAGAAAGCAAGATGCCATTAATCTTGGTGTCCACAATAAAACAAGGGAGTTTAAAGCAAACTGACCTTGTGCCTGAAAAATATGCATGACTTAAAAAATTACCTCTCTGTCAGCTGTCAAGGTGAATACTGACCATTGGAGGGAAAGCTATGCCATCTAAGTGGTTGTAGTATTTGGTTTAATAGCAGCAGTTTAATAGTTATAGTAGTAATAACTATAAGTAGCAAGAACATTCAAATGTTTTATTATGAATTTATGTTAAAATTCACTGCACTGATTTTGTAAGTAAAGAAAATAAACCTCAATGATGTCAAATATCTAAATTAACAGAGTTTTCAATATTACATCTGAAAGTAAGTTTTCATTTAAAATATGATTGGTCCTAATTGTATTTTAAAGTAGTTGTCTTGTGTTCTTTCTGCTTTTCCTTAGAATATTCCATCTAGATTTTCCCATGTATATGGTGGGCGACAACCAGATAGCATCTCTTTCATTATCTTCAGGTGTTTACTGATTGTTTGTTTTTCTTTATTTGCAATGCAGCTCATTGGACTCAGGACCTGATGCATAACCATTTAAGCACTCTGGTCTTGATCCACATCCATAGTCCTGTTTCTTATAGCTGCTGTGCATTGGTTATTGATTATAAAAAGTTAGCAGTTTCTAAGTCCTGGGTGGTTTTTTCAGCCTCTGTCAAGTGAGATGTAACAATGGCACATTCCTTTTCACAGGCCCAGTTTCAGTGAGATTGGGAGATGATGTTGAGTATCTCTGAGGTTTATTTAACTTCTGGTCATTGCATTACCATTTGCCCAGGACAATTACTTTGAAATATTGTACCAGGATACTGATTTCAGTTCTTTTAGAATTTGTTGAACTTGTTTTTGTTTAAATGTATATAAACCATTTGGTGGACATCACTGTTTTGTTTGTTTGTGGCTAAAGACTCCTCAAAAATAAAAAATACAGAAATCTAAAGAGCTTTGTAGCTTAGATCAGGATTACTAAAAATCGTGGAAGTAAAATAAATACAGGGACCACAACCAAGTAAAGAAAGCCAATAATGCACTTATTTTTCTTTTGATTCTGTACAGAGAGGGCTGGGGATGTGGTTGAACTTGCTCCTCTTATTCATAAAGTCTACAGTCTTTGTTTTCTCGCCTCAAACAGTGTTGCTGGTGAGAACAAAGCCAGGTTCCAACCTCCTGAGCTACACCTGGTTCTGGTAGACGCTGGACAGGAGCTCTCTAACATCTGCCTCTGTCTTCTCCCAGACAGTATTTACATCTGGGCAGCATACACGAATGCAATTATGTTGATTTTTTTCCTAACATTTAGCAGTTTGCATATTTAGAGCTTTATTCATTTAGGATTAATGCAATCAATTATGTCAAAGTTTAATTTTGAGTGTTTATGCCCCATATCTCCTCAGAGAACTTTAATATCCTCAAAGTAAATGTCATCTGCTGGTGTGTCAATTATCACTATTACTGGCAACATTTGCATTTTTAAGTCACAGACTAAGAATAATCTATTAGAATTTACTTTACCTAGTAAATAAAATTAAAATCACCATTTAGAACTAATGGTAAAATTCCTTCAAATAAATGTCAAAATATTTCCATTGTAATTTCTCCCTTTATTACTGAAAAATAATGATGCAGAACTACATACAAAATTGCAAGTAAAGGTCAAACACGCGTTTCTGTGGTGGGCTTTTCAGTTCACTTCCCTGAAATCTTAAGGGTATTACTATGTTTTCATATATGTCATATTATCTCCTCTTTCACTCTGGAGATTTTGGAGAAAACACAATTGGCTACCTTCTTTACATTTATGCCTTTTCTGTAGACTTGTCTTTAAAAATTAACATAGGTTGAAACTGACTTCTTTTTAGGAAGGTGCTAAGGGTTCTATGACTTCAGATAATGAGCAAATTTACATAACTAACCACAATATAGAAGAAGAAACTGTTCTACCAGTCCCCCCCAAAAAAACCCTCCTCCTCTCTCTGTACCCCCTAACCAGAGGAATCCACTGAACTCTCAACCACACTACATTTTGGCATTTTATGTTTACCGGATAGATGGCATCATATGAATGCCACCGTGCTGTATTCAAGATGTCTATCAGCATTGCCTTTGAGATTCATAGGCTATGTATGTGTGAGTAATTCACTGCTCAGTGTTACTCTGTTGCAGGGACATGCTATAGTTTGCTTACTATGTACCTGGAAAAGAATATTTGTGTATTGCAGCCTATTTGCAGTAATTGAGTGTAATTCTTAATACAACAGCTTTAAACACTCATACATGAAGCTTTTGACAATTTCATTTGGGTAAACATCTAACAGAAGACTGCTGGGGCAGAGGGAAAGTGCGTATTTAATTTTGCAGGATATTGTCACACTGTTTTCTAGAGTGTCTGTATCATTTGTATCCCCAACAACAAGATGTCCTATCATCTCGTACTTTGCCAAAACTTGCTATTATCTGTTTTTATTTAATTTAGGCCATTCTGATATATTATTTAATTAGGATCTTAATTTACATTTCTTTGTTGGCTTGAATTTCTCCTCTGTTTATTTGCTTCCCATATAGTCTGCTTGTGGAATGGTTTCCTAAGTTTCATTCATAAATTAAATTGTAGAATTTCTTATGTTGAGTTGGGGAGTTCTTTATGTATTCTGTAGCCAAATCCTTTGTTTGAACACTGGATTACAGTTGAAAATGATTTCATTTCAACTCCTTTACCTGTTAAATAGTACATTTTCTTTCTGTGTCATATTTTTGCCATAGAACAAGATAGCATATATTGAACTTATGCTGCCAGAGCCTCATATTTATTTGAGACCTGCATTGATGGCTGCCTATTCATTATGATAATTTTCATTTTCTTCACAATTCAGCTAATCCCTATGATGTTCCATTCGGTATCATGTTCTCATTGATTCCTTAAAACTCACAATTTCATTTTTGCACATTACTCTGTTTGATGTTCTTTCCCACATACTTATCCATATCTCTCTTGCTGGCAATACCATCCTACTTCAGGTCTCCCTATCCTCGTGTTGACCTTTCTATCCGTTCTGCTACTTTGATTATTTTTCTGGATTTAGTAGACATGTGAGCCGAAAATAATATTTTCATTGTGTTATTCCCTACTAAAAAATGTCCCAGGTGGCCACTGCCTAAAACCTGGTGTCCAAACTTAGAAACCTGTCATTGAAGGCCTTCCACTTCACCCTTGTTTCCTTTCTTTAATCTACCCACGACTCTATATGAACACTCGGATGCACTGATAATGTCCTCTTTCTTTTCTTTTCTGCACGCCACAGCTATGGATAGACACAAAAAAACAGTTCCTGTTCTGGGAGACACACAATCAAGTTTATGAAGCAAATTGGCTTTTTGTGTGGCAATAAAACTAACCTGCCAGTCTATCTATATTCTGGAATCTTTTTCATGTTAGGAGACCAGAAATAAAGCTACACTTTTCAAGCAATATTCTGTAACATTTATTTTTGTTCTGCACAGAAAGAGAATCAAACATGTTGACATTAGATTTAAAACATTCCTTAAACGTTTATCCTATTGTGACTGGCATCTGCTCAGCAGCCTTTGCTTGGGATTTATCTATGATGTTGCATGAAGCTCTAATTGTTCATCCTCACCACAGTCCTGTGTCCATTGTGCACTCATTTTTATCAGTTCTCTTGATTTGGACACATGCATCGAGGGAGTTTCGGGTTTTGTGATGTGAGAACCCGCATTGCCATGAACATTTTCATGTATGTTATTTTGTGAGCTTTCGTAATCTTTTCCACTCTGTGCTAGGAATGGGCAAGATAAATATGGCATACGTTGTCCAAGAGCTTCAGTGAAGGCTACCAGTCATCAAAGTGGTCGATTTATTTAATATAAAGAAAGACCACTTTCCGAAATCTAGTTTGGGAATGGAAACATCCTAATATTAAGCAGAATAAACAGATAAAATTAGAAAGAGACACAAGGGTATGCAGTCCCGACGGAATAAGTAATGTTCCTTCCCCGTTGTTTCAGGATGACTACAGTGAGGTGGCTTGTGGGGGAATGCGTGTGTCTGAAGACTGAGGTGCTGAGCCTTGCTTCCGTGCAATGGGTAGTGTGTGAAGCAACACTTCATGAACCCTTTTCTCTCTTTTTTCAGTTAAAATCATGTGCATAGTGTTTTCAAGTGCTTTTGAATTACCGTAGTCTTGAATGAATGCTAATAAAACTACGGCGTGTGACAATTGATAATAAAGTTCTTGTGTCCTGTTGGCGTGTGGATGAGTGTTTTTATTATTCAAAGGAGAGCATGGGGATTTGTCCATTTTAACAAAATACTTCTCCAAGGCCGTTTGAACCTGCCTCCTTCTCACTGCTGCGCCACTGAACTGTCTCAGATATTCACTACTTTTTCTTGCCTAGATAATTTCCCATAATCCAAATCCATACATATTGGTAGCTGAACATGTTGGAGAGCATAAACAAAAGTGAGCAACGTTGTGCCAGTGAAGGAGTACAAACCCAGACAATGGTCTAGTGCCAATTAGGAGAATCTACGAACAGCTGCTGTGTTCCCATTGGTTTCAGCACCGCGGCCAGCGACTTGAAGAAGAAATGAGCTCATTCTTCCCCCAGCAGGCAGTATTCTCTAGATTCCTGTGTGGCTTCCCCTCTAGCAAGGAGCACAGACTCACATTGTGAGCTTCGCTGTGAGCAGACAGAGAAGACGCACAAGGCACTCTTAATTGGGTTCATTCAGACTCTGGAATTCTGAAAACTAAAAGGGTCTGTGAGCGAAGGTTATATGCTTTGTTACTAAAATTTAAATGTGTTTCATAAATGTAAACATTAAATTTAGATATACAAGTCAATAATTTATTGGAGGGTGAAATTTTAAAAAGTCTTCCAAAGAGTTTATTCTCATATATACATTTATTATGATAGCCTGAGGATCAACTTTATTGATATTATGAGTAGTGCCATTTGTAACATAATATAGAGGCATATTTTCCCAAAGCATTTTATAAACATACATGTTATTTATTTTAATTATTATGAGTTTTTTTTTAAAAAACTGTCTTTAAAGGAAAATTAGCTGCTATGAAACAATAAATTAAGGCCAAACCTTAAATTTTGATGTTCATGAAATTAGGCATAAAATGGGGGAAAATGTAATAGCCTCTTTTTTCTGTAACCATGGCTATATCTTTATAAGACTTACTTCATTGCAGGAACTGGCCTCAGCAGCTTCTTTGAGAATGCTTGGCACTCTTAGCTGAGTAAACCATTCCCAAGGTCACATATGACAAATCTACTGACCACTCTTCTGTCCTCATTTTATTCAGTTGGACAAGCCATATAGCTCACACTTCCCCCTTTCCTCACATACCCTTGACTATCCACTGTCCATATTTTTCTTGGCCTTTTGAGATGATGTCTGTAGTGCAGGTCTGCTAGGCAGTCTGCTTGTATCTTTCACCAAGGTGTCTTTGCTGTGACTTTTATTAGGGTATTTTATTTATATTCCATGAATCACAGTCTTGTATGTGATCCTGTTCTCCACAGAGAGCTTTAGCTTATGATTCTAAACACACAGTTGACATTTCCACCAGAATGTCTAAGATGCATCTCGGACTTCTCAAAGTGGTTAACAGAGATGCTCATCTTCCTTTGGGAGCATACAATTTCCACATCAGCAAATACTATTAACTTTTATCACATGGCTCAAAGTAAATACCTAGGATTTGAGGCTGGAGAGGTGGCTCTGGGGTTAGAAGCCAGTGAATCCAGGCTTGGTTTCCATGGTAGTTGAAAATCATCCATGATTCTAGTTGTAAGGTATCTAACATCCATGGGGAACAGATATATGCATGGTACATATATACACATGTAAACAAACATCCATTCACATAAAATTAAATAAATGTTAAATTGAAAAAAAAAACTAGAATTCATCCTAGATTCCTTACTGACCCCACCTGGAAATTTGTATGTGCACATATCACCAGTCATTGAAAGGGCAGTTAGGTCTACATTCAAAAAGTATTTCCAGTTGTCTTGGAAACAATTAGCTGTTTCAAGATTCACGCCACCACCATCTGTCAGCACTATGCCTACAACAGTGTCCTGATCTCATCTCTCCAGCCAGGCTGTTTACTCTCTTCTCCCTATACCTCCTGCTTGTCATGTGCACCCAGGTCTTCCTGTCAAGCTTTCTGTCTCTTACATATTGTTTCTATTCAGAAGTTTCTCATGTGTTTTTTTTTCTCTTTATATAACTGTCTCCAAATGGTATATAACTACCTCAAACCAAATAGCAAGTTGTTCTCTGTGAATGCCACCTTGATATCCTGTAATTTATCTCAACCCTACCACTATTTCTCTGGAAATAGTGTCAGATCACATAGATTGAGGGCTTAAAACCAAGCAACTACCCACCCCCCACCCACACATACTTCAGATGTCAGTTGTAATCACAGGTTGACATCTGTACTTCTACTTGCTCATCTATAAATTGAGGCTCCCATGAGCCCTTTTGGGGTTGGATTAATTTACTAAAGTGTCTCACAAGCCTCAGGAAAATGGTTTGTTTTGTATGAATAAGACTGTAAAGATTACAAACAGCTAGATGAAGAGCTGGAAAAGGCGTTGACATCCCAAGTACTTTATAGATAAGTCACCCTCCTCCCCTAAGCCTCTGCATGTCAGTTGCCTTGAAATTCTGTGAATACAGTTTTGGGTGACTTTGGTTACTTAGCCATAGATGATTAAGTAACAGGCATGATTGATCAACTTAATCTCCCAACTCTATCACACCTACATCTTTTGATTGAACAGACACTGTCTTTTTTTTTTTATTTGTTTATTTCATGTGCATTGGTGTTTTTCCTGCA
Source organism: Onychomys torridus (assembly GCF_903995425.1). NCBI lineage: Eukaryota > Metazoa > Chordata > Mammalia > Rodentia > Cricetidae > Onychomys > Onychomys torridus. The sequence goes on from NC_050463.1 coordinate 13,293,863, forward strand.
CTGAAGTTACAAACAGTTGTAAGCTGCCATGTGGGTGCTGGGAATTGAACCCGGGTCCTCTGGAAGAACAATAAGTGCTCTTAACCACTGAGCCATCTCTCCAGCCCCCAAACAGACACCTTTTTAAAGCTACCCAGCAACCAGCCCACCAGATACCACTCCATCAGGGACCACCCCACCAGAGACCACCCCACCAGTTATTAGCATACAAGAAACATCATTTCACTCTTTATTTTAGATTTCCAAGGCTCTAGTAGCTTCTATGTCAGGAAATGGGAATAAATAATGTGTGTGTGTGTGTGTGTGTGTGTGTGTGTGTGTGTGTGTGTGTGTGTAGTTACAAACCACAGCATTGTATCAGGAATCATGTCCATGTTTCTTACAGTTATGCTTCTAACATATAAATTATGCATACCATGAGGCAGTCAATTTTACTAAGTGAATCAGTGAACTATCGGTATATTGGAGTTACCCAGAGAAAATGTTGGGAATTATAGAAAGGCATGTCCTACTTTATGGGTTTATCTACATTATTCTCTGCAATCATCTGCCATTTGTATATAGTTGTTTCAAGCACATAGGATTCTAGTGTGCCCCCTTTAAAAACACCATAGTAAATTGTGAATGAATGAACCCCATCTTTATTTTTCAATTAGCCTGAAACAAATTTACTTGCTACTTATCTTATTGAAGAGAGCTTAACCTTACCCAGAAATGACTTTGGAGGTCTAGGCTCTTGCTATTCAACTCTCACACAGTCCCCTTTCCTGGGCTAAACTGTCTATTTTTGTCTGGTGAGCCCCAAGAGAAGTGGGTATTTTTCTGTCTGAGCCTTAGGTTTATCCAGAGGCTTAAAGTGGGAACTATTTATTGTCTTATCCAGGTGCTGACCCTTTGACTATGCCTCTGGCCTTAGCATACTTATTTGTTTAGCCCTTAGGCGGGATGTCTATTTTCTTTTGCTGGATCCTGACATATTCCATTCTCTGGAAGTCCCACTACTCAGACACGTAATAGTGTTTTATGAGCTACTACTTTTATGCTGAAGATTATGAAATCATAAAATTTAAGAGGTGGTAAGCATTTTTGGTACTGCTTTTCTCTGCATCTTTATATTTAAAATGTGAGCAAGAATGAGCCAAGGGATAATAGTCATACTTTTAAAATATTTAAGACATTGAAAATGCTGCATTTAATGATTTTTTTACATCTAACAGTTTCTGTTTTTCTCTCTTACACACAGATATACACTCACTACAACTGATTTCATGTCATTTCATGCTGTAGAGTTTTCCTCTGATTGCTCAAAAATTAGCTTTTCCATTGTCAATGTAAACAGTACTCGATAAACGTGATTTTCCGGTCTGTATGTGTGATTGGAGTAACTAGGGGATGGGTCTATGCCTTCAGGTTCTGACCGATAGCAAGGCCTACTCTGCTAACAATAGACTATTTCCATAATGGAGACCACACAGCATTTCTAGGCACTGCTTATGTGTGAAGCATTGTGGAGAGGAAGGCACCAAGCTTTCCACTAGTGCTGAATGGTGTCGTAAAAGGGAGAAGCCAGTTCCTCATATCCCTAAAACCTTTTGATGTAGTGTGCAAAAACTGAAATTCACCAGGCGATGGTGCCGTCTTTAATCCCAGCACTTGGGAGGCAGAGGCAGGTGGATCTCTGTGAGTTCAAGGCCAGTCTGGTCTACAGAGCACAAAGCTACACAGAGAAACCCTGTCTCAAAAAACCAAAAAATCAAAAAACAAAAAAACAAAAACAAAACTGAAATTCACTTCCTATATAGAAACTACCCAGTTTGATCCGACTCATCATCCCTAATTTGGTTCTTTAATAGTGAGTCCTTGGTTTTATTGGCTTACTCAAAAATAAAACAATGACTAGCCGATTATTGAGTGCTTACTAACACGTAGCTAACACATTTCTTCTTGCTTTGGGGACAAGATTGATTAACATACATACAAAATTCTTCTGATTGCAACTAAATAGGAAATTTTTATTTGTCCTGTAGTCCAGTTTGAGTCAAGAATTATGCATTAGACAGTATTGTATCCATCAGAAATATAGATTGTCACATGTTTTATGCCACTAATAGCAACAAAGAACTGCTAGCATTAGTTATCTACCTTGTGACTTGTAAAGTCTTGACTTTACTGTGGCTCTATGGAGGTAGATGTTGCTCCTTCTATTGTTCATGCCAGGAAAATATTTCAAACTTTCAACACTCCTGGGACTGTACTGGTGTTCTAGGGTGCAGGTTTCTACCTCCATTGTGTCACCTTTACAGGTTAGAGATAGGCTTCTCATCACCTCTAGTTTTCAACAGTGTATGATAGCAAAAATACAGTTAGCAACTTGGAGCTTCATGATAACTGAAGGAACTACTGATCCACTATTACAAACATTGCCCATTGGCAGAGAATTTAATATGCACATAGTTAAAATAGATCCCAGCTCACCAGTGTCTATGTTCCCTTGACACATGTACATTGATTTTTGATATATTGTGTTATTTTGTTTGGTGATATTGAATGATTGAACACTGGAAATGCAATTGTGTACTCCATTGCTTAAGAAGTTTGTGCAATAAACCAATAATCAGCCACACATTCAATCAAACTAATTCATTCCTGTGTGTAAACAGCAACTCTGTAAATAAAGTATTTATCTTCAATTTAATTAAAAGCCAGGATTTAAATTCCAGGAAGAGGCCTTAGTTAGATTGACAGGCAGATACTCAAATGCATTATTATTTTTGAAATTTTACTAGATAGGTCTCATGGTATATTAAATTTGATATGAAAAAAGAAAGAGTATGAGGACTAAATATCTGAAAGACTGTTATTGAAGCTGCCAATTAGTTTATAATGCAGAAATTCATGACCCTGTTTTCCTGTTTCTTTAAATGAACACTGATTAAAAAGGAGTGTGCCTTCTGCTTGGTATTAGAGCCTATTGGCTGTCTGCTCATTGAAGCATCTTACAGGCTAACTGGGTCCTGAGGGTGCTTTATCTTGCACAAAGATAGAGATTTCTTAAGAGCACATCTTCATGCATTTCTTTCAGGAATTACTGTGTCGGTTTCCCTTGTTTTTATCCAATCACTTAAATTTAGCTAATATGGAAACTAGCAACCAGTGCTACTTATGAATTTTAACATCCCTTTCCTCTTTGATAAAGTTATAAACTACTAAGTTGAAACATATACCATATTTATCGATTTTAAGTATTGAGAATAAAGAACATCATTACAAAACTTAACAGGACATGTATATTTATTTAAAAATAAAAGCATAGGTTATTAAAATCTAATCCTTTTTTGCATTTCTTGCATTCCTGCTGACACTCATAGAAGAGATGAACGATAACACTTCATTCTGTTTTTTCTCTCCATTCAAATAGTGTTAAATCAACAGATAATAAACTACTTGAAAGTAAAACAAGTTCTTCATTCAGACCTGACTAGAAGTGAGTTGCACCCTACCAAAACATTTGGCTTCTACCCCTAGACATGTTTTTCCATTTTTTTTGTTTGTTTCAGAAAATGTAAAAAAATAAAAAATAAAACAAAAAACAAAAACCGCAAGTGTTTCCAGAATGGAATCGTTTTGGAGGCCCCATGACCCATCACCTGGTCCAGCCACTGAAAGCTTGCATGACTTGTCTTGATTTTTCTCCCTTCATGTTAGTTGCTAACTCAACAAGCATCACCTTTGTATGGCATTTGCTTCATGCACTCCAGCCTCATTAGATTTTTTATTCTATACTTGCAATATGTATATTACTTTCCTCTAAAGCTTTTCAGTGAAGAGCTCAGTAAGTCCTTTTATGACCATTTAAACCAGTTGTTTCGTCTTCACAAGTGGCTAAATATGCGATGATATTGGCTTGCATTTCTATAGTGTTTCCTCTGCCCAGCATCCTTTGACTTCTGTCTTCATTAATTCATTTAGTAATCACTACAGTCTTCTATTTATACAAATGAGAAGATTTAACCTCATGGACATTAGATCATTTGTTCATTGTCACACACCTACTTGATAGTGGACGGATTTATCTACTTTGGGTAGAGTTCAGACTCTACATTCAGGTATAAAGTCAGCTTCTTCCTCATTCTTCATTTTCCTCATTAGTTACATGTGGATCTTGGCACTGATGTCATCAAAATTTTGGTGAAGCCATAAATACATATGTTGATAGATATATGTGTATTTATAGAAATCTCACACTCCCTGAACTAGAAAATAATTCTCTGCTGATAACTTCATGCAGACAGGATAGTTGTGACATATCTTTAATTTTAGTAACTTTGAAAGTTGCTTATTACTGTCTTCTATACAATGCAAAATAGAATTCTAGACCTGGAGACCTTCAATATCTGTTTTTCAGAGTCTGTGGCTGATTGGCTTCTCTGAGGACAATGGGCACTGTAGTTGACTTTGATCCTTAGCTGTCAGGTCACACCTGGAAATTTGATCCCTAAACCACCCAGGTACTTCCTTGTTTGTAACTCAAAACAGAGTTTGAGTTTATATGTTTAGTTTATAAGCAAGTGGGAAAGAGATATTGCTCAATACTCCAGAATCAATTGGGAGGAAGATAGTCATAGAATTAAAAAAAAAAATCACTGAAAGAGTAAGTCTGAAAATTTTACTACATACCATTTTGTGCTTTTAGATTTTTTTTGTACTTTATGAATATATCTTCTGTTCAAAAATTAAAATCAGTGAAAAAGATGACTGTGATCTTAGAATAACTCCTTAACAAGGACTAAGACCAAGACTGCTTAGACCTGTCCAAAAGGCCAAGGTGTTCTGAAATACACGACAGTCTTGCACAGTGAATGAATTGGAATCAGTGAAGCAGTAAGAATGGAGAGACACAGGGCCTCAACAGGAAGCAGCTTTGTAAAGAAAAGCACCAGAGTAATGGGGAAGAGAGAAGAGAGCCACTGCCAGATAGCTCTATACCAGCT